>NW_027176706.1:623356-820131 GCF_023349555.1 Cebidichthys violaceus
CGCGAGAACCCCCACCACCACCACCATACCCCCCATACAATGCACCGTTCTAATTCTCAGATGCAGAGGCTGCTGTTATCTGGAGCGGCTGGCTGCACTTCCAATTTTATCATGTCCGACCCAGTTACGCTGCCGAGAGCAGCTGCTTCAGAGGGACACGGAAAAAACGCTAAATGCTCATCAGAAGCAAGGTGATAAGGAAACAGGAGACATTAGGGCGGCGGTGCAAGACGGGGGGAGGCACGCCAAGTCATTTTTCGGCAGTGGGGAAGGACTTACGTTTTTTTGGGGGTTTTTTTGGCATGCAACGTTAACTTAACATCCTTCATAACTGGCATGCAGAGGAGTGCTCATATACTTCACAGTCCCAACAGGAAAGACACCTGCTCCTCCAAACGTTTCAGATTCCGAGCGGCTGTCAATACCCAGAGTGCAGTTTGGCTCCAACTGGACCTGTTCACTTGTAAAAAAAATAATAACTGCACTTTATTTTAAAGGCTGCCGTGCCAACTGATATCATTCTGGCCGCTGCTGCCTTCTGTTGCGTACGTTAGGGTTTATTTGGGAAAACGGTTCTTAGTATGCGCATGTCGCTAATGTTGGCTATGTGCGAGGTGCGGTCGTTGCATCGGCTGGACTAAGTTGTGTCTTATCTCTGATTCAGGGCTGGAATTGTCACAGGCAACTTCTGCAGCATTGTAGGAGAGGACGCAGTAAGCTGAGCTGGTAGTTAGCTGGCCTGACGAGGGAAAGGCGGGTGTCAGAGGACCAAGGATTAAGAGGGTTTTTTTTTCCAATACTCCCTACCTTAGGTGTGAAAATAATACAAATATTATTTATGGTAAAGGTGGGGTTATGCAAATATGATTTTAAGACTCAATACTAGACCGAAATATTTGTCACGTTCGCTGTATTTTCCATTAGCGGTTCAATTCGTCTTGATGTTGAGGGGCTGACTTGTTTTGTTTTCTGAGACTTTGACTGAAGTTCCCTTGTGTGCAAACTATGTGTGTGTGTGTGTGTGTGTGTGTGTTTGTGTGTGTGTGTATGTGTGTTTCCGGAAGCATTCATTAGCTGCTGATTAAATCTCCTAGCCATTACCGCTCTCCTCCCTTTTCTAAGCGGGTATTAATCAGCCTGACACCCTTTAGTATCTGCCGGCGCAACGCTGTCTGTGTCCCTATCTGTCTGTTGATGTGTCTGTACGTCTGCCTATCTCTCTGTCTGAAGCTCATATCCAATAACGGCAAAATATTGCACCAAAGTTTTCATAATGTAGGAACATCTTTGATGGCTAGCGTTAAGGTGTAATTACGTTATATACAAAGAGCTGCAAAATCTGCTGTTTTGTAAATCAATCTCTTGACAGCGGTGAAATATTACAGAGGCTCCTCACTGTCGGAACGGTTTCAACCTTTAATTTATCTCTGACAGTGGTGCAGCAGCAGCAGCCTGCTGCCAGTATTCACATGCTGTGCAGTATGGAAGATTCCCAGCAACAACCAGGGAGCTCTGTCAGGCACACTCAATTGCTAGATTATTTGTATTTGGCTTGATGTTTTCTACATAGAACAAAGAACGGTTTACACACTCTTGTAAATAGGAGTAAAAGACCTCGTGTATTGGATTTTGTTGTTAACCTCAGGTTTGACACGACTCGGCAATTATCAATGGCAATAATTTGATTATAGCCCAATTGGAGTGCTTAGATTATTATTATCGCATCTGACTTGCAGTGATCAATGCCAAGACACTCAAAGTATAGGCTTCATGAAGAAGATCCGTCATAGGGGATTGTGGGTGTGATGAGAGAGGGTGGATGAGTGGAAACCCACAAGTCAATAAAGACTTATTCATCACGTAAGTTCTGTACTGAAGTAACGACACTTCTGTAGTTATTTTTAACCCAAACCACAATCTTTTCCTAAACTTAACCAAGTAGTTTAGTTGCCTAAACGCAGCAGGGACTGATCAGTCGTGCTGCTAAACCGTTTTATGCGGCTACATTGACTCATTACATTACTTTCCCTATTTAGTCCAGCTCCATCAAAAGGGGCTTTTAAACAACTTCAAATCATCCACACCCACATGTCACATCTTTTGCATTCAACACGTTTAGAGATAGAAAAGGAGACTTTGCGGATTAACAAACCATCAGAAGTTAGCTCCTAGCCTCGCAGCCTCAGCTGCACAGTTCCCACATCAAAGCTGGGTGACTCCTGAATATAGGCGTACTTGTGGCTGACGTAAGCACTATGTGAATAAGTCAACTTTGGGAGTTGCTGGGAGTATTTGGCCGTGTGCTAAGCTAGCACGTCCTGGACAGGTCTGTCCTAAAAAGCCACCATGGTGACTGTACGCCCGTAGTCAGTGTACGGCCTCCATATCCGAGAGACGTGCAGACGTCAACTTACAGCTTCATGTCAAACCCACCAACCCAAGCTTATCTTAATCAGAGGTCTGCCTCCACAACAGAAACATGTCATTTGCTATTACCAACTTCATACTCCCCTCTGTATTACCAACTTCATACTCCCCTTCTGTCGAGCCTGTGGCCTCAGCTTCAGCGCAGAATGATCACCATGGCAACAAGAGATTCGGAGAGCCAGCCTGACGACGGGAGCTCCGTCTTTTCTCGACTCGTCCAGACGAGATAGGCGAGACGGGGAAAACTCAAGCCGTGCCTTTCATCTGTTCTGTTCTTGTAGTTTACCGTCGATATTCTACAACAAAAATCGGCAAATGTGACTCTGAATGAGGTTCTGTTACTTCTGGAAAAGAACCTGGAGCGTGATTTAAACATTTAGACGCTTTGAAATGCTTCAGAGGTTTGTTGGTGTTGTTCTTGAGCTGCAGCCTGGATGTTGACTTAATGTTTAAATCTGCTCTCCTGGTGAAATATGTGAGCATTATCTGCACAGTCGCATCAAGAAGGCTGTGATAAATCATGATTAATGCACCATGTATCCATAAAAAACGTTATTTTTCCAGTTGACTAACTTACAGTTTAATAATGTTTCTTTACTTCTAAATACAAAAACAAAATTAAATGAAATGCCATTTTATACATATAGGGTTTTACTGCCAAATGGGTATTTTATTGGAGTGAGATTTTATTGACTGTGGCAAATCCTTAAACTGCAGCAGTAAGCTGTTCTAGTAAAAATAATGCTGTGTTTACAGTTTTATAGTTTCAAGGCCAACCCTTCACCTAGCTCTATATAGACCCCTCTTAAAAAGCAAAGTAAAGACATTTAAGTGACAGTGAATCAACCCCTTTGATATCATACAGCGCTATGCCAGGGAAAACCTACAGTTTGACCAGGGGAAATGTCTGGTAGCACCAGACCTGCTACAAAACCTCTAAGTTGTGACTGGTGTAGTGCTGCAGCTGCCTGTCAGCGAGAGAACCACAGTGAGTGATGGGGTTTGGGATCCTGCCCTCTCTCTGCCTCTGTAGACCTCTGCTCTCACTTAACTTTAATCACAACGGACCAGAGTGGAAAATTTACACCAGGCGGCCTCTCTGCTCTCCCGTCGCCCCGCTTTATTCTTTTATCTTTCCCTGCAGACTTTTCAGAGTGATGCCAATTTCACATTTTCTCTTTGGGACAATGAATCACAGTCTGCCACTTTGTTGACTCTTTGTTGAATCTTTGTCTGTGTGTGTGTGTGTGTGTGTGTGTGTGTGTGTGTGTGTGTGTGTGTGTGTGTGTTCTCTCAACAGACGAGGTGACGATGGAGGAGGTTGGTCAGGCTGCTCAGCTGAGGGCTGGAGAGCTCATCATCATTGTAGTGGTGCTCATCATGTGGGCAGGTAATCTTCCTCTTCAGAAACGCACATTTATCACTGCAGACCTTGTAGGGATACACTGTCTTTGGGGCAAATAAGCTCTCTGACTGAGGGTCTGTGAAGAGACAAACACACCGGCGGCGGAGTCATCTCTCTATCTCTGATGACTGTTCTGTGCCCTGCAGTGCTTTTCAGGTGATTCAATTATTTTTTTTTGTGACCCGAAAGCATCAAATCAAGGTTTTTAAATGTTGATCACCCGTCCAGATAGGTAGACGGGTCAAATCAAATGAAGGTTTGTTTACTCAAATGCTAATTGACACCAAAAACAATCTGTAAGATATTTTCACTGAACTTTCTGAACTGCATATTTTTCAGCTACTGGGAATTTGGAGATTTTCTCATGCAAAAAAAAAAACCGGAAAGCCATTTTTAGGGTTCATTATCTTAAAAAATGTACCTCCTCGAGGTTTGAAATTTAGTAGAGGCACGAACAAAATGGTGAGTAACAGATATAAATGATTGAAAGGCAGAAGCAAATGTAATATTTTTCATTACTAGCCCTTGAAAATGAAAAAAAAAAAGTGAACAATTGGTGGTTTTTTTGGGGCCCCAGACAGTACCCCAAAGTATATACATATGTACTTTTCTATATTGCCCGCTAGAAATAAATAGTGTTTGATTCGTGTGCCAAATTTCAAGGGCTCTAGCATCATAAGAATCGGTCAAGGTTGTAATGGAAGAGGAAGAGGGGTTTTAATCATAAACAGAACATTTCATTTCAGGGTCTGAGGTTGAACTTTACCCCTAAAACCAGCAAATTCAGCAAATATGCTCAGTCTGTCAATAAACTGAATTACTCCCTTAAACTCGAGAAATGTTGAAGCAAATACTTCTTTCCAGCTTCAGAAGCTCTGACTCCCACATGTTTAAAGAATATATTGATGCCAGTCAGAGAAGGTGAACTATAGCTTTCTGTTCCATTCACATAAAAGCTTACTTTTTTTCCCCCAATGGGAATGTTAACTGGTCTAAGGATAAGTAATAAGGACACTTTATTCCAGGGCTTCACATGAGTGCAAAGTCACATTTACATCATCACAACACAGACTAATCTTTGCATCTTTACAATATCAAATATATATATATATATATATATATATATAAAGACTGCGGTTGCTTCCTGTTTAAGCCTCCCAGTCATTAGCTTCGTGCATCTCAGCATTGTTTTACTGAAGAAATTACAGCTATAAATATTTCTTCCACTTCACCAAGTGTAATGAGATACAAATTTGGCCCAAATGTATATGTACATGGCAATATACAGTACATTAACAGCAAGCGGCTTGGATCTCCCGTGAGAGGACGAGACGCTGACATTCAAAGAGAGTTGGAGAGGAAGGGAAAAGAGAGAAAAACTGAGTCTCGAGAAGAGAACAAAAGAGGGCCGGATGGGGAAAAAAGACTGATGGTGAATTGTGTTCTTCAGCGTTTAATTGGGCCTGGTGGGGGATATCACAGTGAGATACCCCACCTTGCCCTTTGGTATTGCAGTGATCAGATGAGTCTGACATAAGCAGATGAGCCGAGACCGTTCAGGTCAGATTCCTCCCTGCCTCCCCGCGCTCCTCCGCCGTCATGAATTATTCCCCTTCTTCTTTTTCTGTATGCTTGTTCTTTATCGCTCTCAGCATCTACCTCTCCTCTGCTATGTTTTTAATCTTCATGACTGAAGGCGGGCCTCAAATTGGCTGTCTTGTCATCAGGTTCATATCTTCGTCTGTACGTTTCACCGTATTCTGTTTCTCTCACTTCAGCTTGGTCTGCTTTATTTGACACATCAAAGACAGTTGAATGAATAGAGATAAATTGCTACATAGCATCACTTCCTCCACCTGTAATTGGAAAAACGTGTCAGTGGTTATCAGTATTTCTAGGTGGATAGGGCTAGAAACCAAGTTAAAGAAAAACAAAGAAGCATTATAAAGGGAGGGCTGTAAAACAAACACAGCAGCGCAACAACATTAAATGCTTCTTTTACAAGCTTGACAGCAAATTTACAGTGTTTAATGCAAAAACTGTGTAGAAATTGGCAAATCTATTTCCATCCAATATCAATGTCATGGAACTGTAGATGAGAAACATTATTCTCAGTACATTTTAAGATAGATTGTCCATGTGAAAAGTTGAGATTGAATTTGGAAATGTGATTAATGCAGGTAATTTAGAGCTAAGACACTTTGACAAATGGCTCTTATATTTCTGATCTTTAAAGGAACACTGTGACATTTTTGGAGACATGGTTATTCACTCTCTTGCGGTTATATGAGAAGCTCGATACTAACTATGTCAAACTATTCCTTTAGCTTGATCAGCTAAAATCACATGTTTTTTATCCATCCCAGGGGTGATCGTTCTGTTTTGTCGTCAGTACGACATCATTAAAGACAACGAGCCCAACAACAACAAGGACAAAGCCAAGAACTCCTCAGAGTGCAGTACTCCAGAGCACCCACAGGGGGGGCTACTGCGCAGCAACGTCTAAGACCAGCCCTGCATAGCCTTGTGCAATAACCAACTCCTCGAACCTCAGGACAGGTGAGGAACAGGACCTTGACTGTCATCTTATGTAATACCTCATATTCTCTTCTTTTTTTTTTGTCTTTGCTCCATGTTGTTATATATTGCTTCTGCAACAACCTAAAGGTTGAACACGAACACATATGACACTCTTTCATTGGCTTCCAGTTTTGAAATGAGTCCGCTGGAAACAATAAGCGAGCTAAAGAAAGACTTTTCAGCCAACTCAGGGACTTAAGAGTTAATTAGCTAGCTAGCTCTAGCGGATAACAACAGTTGTCATTTCGGGCCAGGGATCCTCGTCTGGAATTCAGAAGCCTGCTTTTGTCTCTCAACTCAAGAACCCATTGTTTAAAACATCAGTAAGAATTTTGAGTAGTAAATCTGCCACTATTGTACTGCAGTTTCTGCAGGGCTAAAATGGAAAGCTTTACAGGTGTAGCAACAGTAGACAAAACAAACACTTTTAATACTGTAGATGTTTGGCCTGGTAGGTACTTTTGTTTCCCGTCCGCATGATATCTGAACTCTTCCTATCCTTTTTTTTATCTCTCATTAAGTTCAGTAAATGTGTTTCCTCCAGACCCTGAGACCAACAGAAAGCCATTCTCAGACACCATCACACTGAAGGAGCGATAAACCATTACAGAGACTCTTCTCGACACAAGGAAGAACTCTTCAAAAACAACCGACACGAGTCTGAACTTTCAGAATCAAAAGGAGGGAAACAGAGGAGGACGAACCGACTTTTACCTTTGTTGTGACCAAAAAACTGGACTGTTAGTCTACTTGAGTGGACAGTCATTATAGAGACGTGACATGGCTGTCAGTCAAAACATGGGAGGGGACATCATCTCCTCTTCACAAGAACTGCTTGATTCATACGTTCTGGATACACTTCATCAGTGGAATCGAATCCCAGGAGCGGATCATCAATCATGAATGTCTGAGTATTTTTTTGTTTTTTGTCCACTTCTGGTTTATATCACTGGTAAGAGATGGCAGAAATGTAAGTTGCCTCGCAAGAATAGCTGGTCCTTCAGGTCCAGGTATCAGTCAGCACACAACTAAACAAGCTGAGCTTTGAACCAAGGACTTTCTCCTTTTCTATCCCTCCATCCGCATTCCCTCCTTTCTGTCTTTATTACAGCCCATTGTGTAGCAGCTCATCCCTCTCCCTGTCTTTCCGTGTCGGTGTCTCTCTAATAAGCACATTGACGTTTGGTGCTCCTCCTATTGTGATTGTTTGAGCCCTCACAATCCCGGTCTTGATTGCGGTATCATTTTTGTTCTTGGGTCAGAAATATTGCACGCTGAGTCTTGTCTCCTGCCATCAGTTAAATGATGCATCTGTTTCTCTGTCCTCTCTGAACTGGTACCTTAACGCCCTTGTCAGTTCGAGGGATAAAAATGTGACACTTTTTTACTGCACACCATATTCTCCTTTTTGGATGACATCGTCTGAATACAGCCGTGATTCAGACAAAGTTCAAGGATTGACCAGGCACTCTCTTATCGCAGTGGCGTCGCACTCCACGTCAACATTTTACAACTTCCAGGTTTTGATTATTAGAAGTTAACTTCAGTGTCAAACTTTGAAAAGATAGGCATGGCTGGAAAAATGACAGATATAAGTTCATTGTTCATCACTGCATATTCAGCACCATATGCTATCTGTGGGCTACAATGGGATGAGCAGGGAATAAGGACGGAGACATGCGGGGCATCATTCCTAATGAAATGAATACACCAGGCGACGTTTGGCTGGGTTTGCACTCTTGTTTTTGGCTGGAGAACAGCAGGGATGCCAGGCTGTCGAAGCACACAGGCTGTGCGGCTCTTTTGAAATGTAAACCATTTTCTCTCAGATCCCCTCTAAAAGTATCAATAAAATGGAAGGCTATAATGGGATGGAGGGGAAAAAATGCATAAAATCCAGGTGTAAATTCACTAAAGACCCACAGCGGAGTGATCGCCTAAACTGCCAGCACTGTGTAGAACTCGTGCAGCTTGGCAGAACAATTACAACTTGCATAATTTTGCCATCTACGTGCTGATAAATGAGATTCTTGTCTTTTCAGTCAGTGTGTCCGTTGACATAGGGGTGTGATAACTGATCGCATTTGTCATTATCTTTGACATTTCATCTGGGAAATCAATGTACAGTCAATATTACATATTTCCAGTCTTGTCAAAAATCGAATGAAAAGACCAAAATCAAAAATTAATTGATCATTCTGTTATAACAAATGTTGTCTGTTTTGCCAAACCTAATAAGTAGGTTATTGCTCTGTGTCGTAGAGCTCCATTGTTGTCTAAAACTATTTTAAAGACACCAATGAGCCACAATGTTGCACGAAGCAGCCGTGCTTAAATTGCAAAATTTTGAAATAATTGATGCGTTAAATAACAAAAAAAAAATTGAACTCGCTAAATCGAAATACCATTGCTGATTTCTAGAGAACATTTAACTCACATGATCAGCTGTTTCTGCTGTTAGCGTCATTCTTGATATTCCCAAAACTGCTTGTCTTTATCCCTGGACAGCATGAAACATGGCCAATGGTAGCGGACACGAAAGAACAATTCAAACTCGCCAAACTGAAAGAAATTCCTGAAGACCTCTCTCCATTTTTCTCTCGTAGATTATAGCCAAGCTGACTTAGTTTTGTTTCCGGTCTCAGTCTCTACTTCTACTCTGTTTCGTGGCAGATTACAGACTTACAAAAACTATGCAGTAGAGTTTATTCACTCCAAACCAGTTGATGGAAAAACACTTAATTTGCATTCGACATTTCCAAAAGTTTGCTGAAAATTCCCTGGACAATTGAATGGAAACATGTCTTCATCGCAATGAACATGCAGATTATTTTAAGTCAATCCCACAGCATCCCAATCCTGTAAAAACTCACTGGTGCACCGAATGTGTGTTAATACGCAGCTGAAATTAGTCCCTAACAAATGCACTATTTACTCCTGTTTAAGTAACATTTGCTAAAAACTACAGTGCCCTGGTGTTCAAGGAAATTACTGACCTTTAATTAAAAGTTAAACTTTTTTAAAATTTAAATTCAAAACTTGCGAACAAATGGGCTTACAGGGCCACAGGCCGGCTAGGGAAGTGGGAAAGTATTGCGAGACGGACTAACAAGTTGTCGGTTTTGGTCTTTTCATGATACTTGTTGACAAAAAAAAGAAAAAATAGAACAATGGCAACCTAATGGATTCAATGAGGAAAAATCATTATTATTTGCAGCACACTTCCCACTTGTTTAGTTACCACTTCATCAAGGGTTTCATGTGAAGGAGCAAAGGACTTCATCAGAATTATCCAGCTAAAGATAAAGCTCCATTATCTTCTTTTTGCTTCCCGATTAATTATGATGTCTTATCCACATAATTGCAAATGTGTCGGACCCCGACCCCAGAATACTGCGCTGAAAAGTCAGACAGAACATCGCCGCGGAGCTGAACTCAGCACACTTGCAGCCGCATTAGAGATAATGAGTGAATGTCTGAATGCCTCGCTGGGTTAAGACGACTGCTAATCAGCACCACGTACACACATGCTGGATTTCACACAATGCCTTGCCTGTTTAAATACGTCCCCGTGCTGAGAGAGTAAGACATTACTTTCTCATCTCAATCATCGGTTGTGCCAGCACACCCTATCTTTCACCCTCTTCCTCCGTTATCAGCCTCTCTCTTTCCTCCTCTATCTCCAGCCGCCCACATCATCCACCATCATTCTCCCATTTATTACTTTCCCCTCACTCTCTATCCCTCTGTCGCAATGCTCTCTTTCTCGTCTGTCGCTCCACCCCTTCCCGGGTTTCTCCCCTTCACCGGTCTTGTCCTCACTTCTCTCACCTCCCAGCTTCCCTCTCCCATGTTTCTCATTATTTCTACGCTCAGACTCCCGTTAGCCGCCTTCTCCCTCCACGCATCAGCTCTCTCTCTCTCTCTCTCTCTCTCTCTCTCTCTCTCTCTCTCTCTCTCTCTCTCTCTCTCTCTCTCTCTCTCTCTCCTCTCCCTCTCTCTCTCTCTCTCTCTCTCTCTCTCTCTCTCTCTCTCTCTCTCTCTCTCTCTCTCTCTCTCTCTCTCTCTCTCTCATTCAGGACCCGGCTCGCTGCCTATCCCTCGCTCCTCCGCTCATTTATCACCTGTTTTTTAGCCTCAGGCCGGCCTGGATGGACGCTTCACCTGGTAAACAAGAGTGGTGGAATAGAGTAAAAGGAAACAAAGAATCAGTGAAAGGAAAGATAAGAGATAAGTAAGGAAAGGAAGCACTTTATTTACACTAATAATAAGCACAAGGTGGAGTTTTATAAATGCTTTCTAAAAAGGCGTTGGAATAAGATTTGACACGAAACTGTGACTTGTTCGCTTAAGTCCACCCCTGAACAGCGATGTTAAAGCATGGAGCCGGCGTTGGATGTTCAAGACCGCACTTGTTTTAAGACGAGTCAGCTAGAAACATATAAAAGTAAGCCAGAGAGCGCGTTTCAATCAACTCATGGATCTAACGTTTAAAGCTACTACAAATTTTGAGCGGCAATCTGCCACCATTGTTTACTGTAAACTGCATACATGTCGTACAAGAACAGACAGCTTGATTACTGCAAATTAGATTGGGTGGAGCTTAGCGAAACGTCAGTGGGAAAACATTTAAAAGAGGTTTAAAATGAACAGTTGCAGTGATCCTATAGGTGTACCCCAGGGTAACGTGACATCACCTTTTGGGGTGTTTTTTGTAAAACAAATGCATCTAGAGGGAAAAGACATTAAAAACAGGACTTTGTAGAATGAATAAGTGACTCCAGTGGTGGTCTGATAACTCAAAGGCTGGTTTTCGAGAGAAATCCATCTGACATCAAGAAAGAAAGTACCCGCACACAATCAAAGAGAGAGAGAGAGACCTTTTTGAAGCATATGATACATGAAGTGGGGCATCGTGGCTGGCGAGTGGAACGCGGCAGTATTAAAGAACAAGCGCGTCCGACAAAGTAGACACTTTGATTTAAATGTCAAGGTTTTTTCAAGGGGAGTGTAGCTGGTGGCCGTTAGAAGCTGGAGTCAGAGTGGTTGTTGTTGCTCCCGTCTGCACAGGTGGGCCAGCTGAAAGCAGGGAAAGACTCCGGTCAGCAAATCAGTTTCCTCGTGGCTGTGATGCATTTAGTCTTGCATTTAGAACAAGGACCCGGTTCTCGATTCTTCTTGTACACATACTTTCCTTTCCATTGTTCTCCTCTTATTTATTGCATAATATTATTATTATGTATAGAAACCCTCCCAGCATTTATTTCTGACATCTGATATGTAACGTTTTCCGAAACCATTGAGCTTCACTACCACGTCTCGCTGTGATTGGCCAGCTGAGAAAGGAGCCAGGATTAGACCTTCTCTCCCTAGCTCCCTTTATTCCATTCTTGCCACAACTAGTTCTGTCACTTTTCATATTTGACCAAGTGCAACAATTTCAATGTCTTCCTGGGGCTCAAGTGTAGCGTTTCATAACAACTCTTCCAATTTCTGACGTGATCAGACAACACGTCGTACGAACTAGTTTGATCGAGTGTACTTTAGCCCTGACTCTTAACATTTACTCTTTAAAGGAGCAGGTCACAAATTTGGAGAATGTGCTTGTTTGCCAAATGTAGTCAGTTGTGAATAAGGCTTTCAGTTTCCCTTTGTTTCCAGTCTTTGTGCTAAGCTAGGCTAGCCTGGTTCCAGACCTCTGAATCATCTCAGAGTATCATCTCAATCAACTCTGATCTGCTTCAAATAGGTGTGGTGTTGTTCCATCACCTCTGGTTGGATCAGAGCTTGTTGGAAAATGTTTTTTAAAAAGCTAAGTAGCTACTTCCATGAAACATAGCAAAATAATAATGGCGACAGAAATGTCAACAAGCAATAATGAGGATTTATGCAGCTGCACAAGTTTTTGTAAGTAAATTAACAAACAACTCTTGAATTGAATGCTGCTACATGGACTGAGACTGACGTGGCAGGGCGGATAAACTTCATCATCATTCAAACAAAACATATCCAACAACAAATCAGCCAACATGAACACAATGACAAGCTCTATGAATGATGGGAAACTAAATGGCAATTCAGTCTGATTATCAGGCTACGGTTAACCACGTCCAGAACGCATTTTTGTTTTGAAAAGCGATTTTCTCACCTCAAGAGTTTGAAATCCTTTAACTATTGACGTCACGCTCTCTGAAAGTAACGGCTGCATCCTGTGGTGTCTTTGGAAAACAGAGTCTCTCTTTTGCGATTGATCAAAGGAAACACGCTGTTGAACATCTTGTCTCAAACATGACACGGTGAACTTTTCTAAATTTCTCATTAAACTGGGTTTCATGGGGGTGAACAGTATCTGGATCATTCGACATGAATCTGATGTAGTGGGCGATTAAAGTGCGAACGTGTCTAATAACAGTAATGCTATTGAACCTGAAGTGGTAATTGTCCTGTATCGGGTCTAATCCAAGCACACACTTAAACTCTCACTGGTGCACCAAGTCCATTCTCCGGCTGGCCGTGGTCCAAACTGACACATTTTTGGGAAGCAGCAGAAGGCAGACCTGGCCCAGACAGCTCCGTCTCTGTCTATCTGAGGGCTGCAGGGGGGCAACTCGACAGCTGCTCAAGGTGAACATCCAACGAGGCATGTGCGGGTACGAGGACTGGGTGAGAGGGACCTAAAGACGGGGAAGATGAGTCAGAGAATCCGAGGGAATAAAATTGGAAGTGACAGACACAGAGAAAGAAAGAAAGAAAGAGTCAGTATCAGAATCAGTATGCTCAGTGGGGTTTGGAGCGTCAAAGCTCCAAGTTCAGTCCTGAATGATGAGCTGTTTCAATGTGAACAGAGGAGTTGGTGCGTCGTGGGAAAAACCTGTGGGGTTCATCATTCAAGCAAATATGAAAGAAATGTATTTGGAAAGCATAAAGGGAAACATTCAACTGGTTTATACAAGACATGAAATGTCACAGTGGCCAAATAATATCTAATCAAAAGCAACTTTACCACCATTTATATGTTTTAGTGAATTAACACCCCTGGATTTTATTTCAAATAAATGCTTGCTTGCATTTATACTCCCTCCAAAGTACGATTATTTCACTTGATTGGATGTTTAAGGGCATCAAACTTAAGAAATATTAACATAATAGATAATCCAGTAGTACAATTTGTCAAACTGCAACACAGTGAGCGTCTCGTTAATCCCAGCCTTAAACCAAAGTCCTGCTTACCTAATCATCATGTGCCAATGGAAGACTACAAGAAATGGTTGAAGTCATCCCATTCGCCCTGTTTTGCCTGTTCTGTCCATGACTGGATGAGTGACTACTGGGAACCTTGAGTACTCACCCTGAGGTCCTACACATAGTAAAGAATAAGGCCGTTTACTTATGGTGTATATTTGTACTTGATGTCGAAGCAAATAACCAAGAAGCATGGATTTACAGCAGAATAATGGAGTCGGTGTTTTATGTACAATCATGACGTCTGTGTTTGAACCATTTTGATGTTCATGGGATAAATCCTGTTCATGAGGGCTAGCATGACTCTGCTATTGTTCACACCCATGGTATATATGCTATTTCTATGAAAATATAAATGTCTAATTATGTATTAACACAGGAAAGAAATAAAATATTTTCAATGCACCGTTCATGTGTCTTGGTGTTTACTGTACATTCTGTCAGTTAGAGAAATATGATGGGAAAAGCTGAATGCAACAGAATGAAAAATATAATTAAAATATATAAAATGATTGATGTTGGAAAATGATCCACAGCAATGTTTTTTTTACATAAATGTAAATTAAATATTGGTTGATAACTTGTCATGGAGTTGAAATTAAAGGACTTCTTGTTCATGTTGGTTTGAAAGTTCTCTCTTCAGCTTGGAAAGTTGAGTAAACAATCTCATCACAAGGTCCATGATCTTATCATTTGGTCTTCATCAGCAAACCACCTGCCAGCCAGCAGATCCTTTACCTCAGTAGGATAAATACCACAGTGGGAGAAATACTCCATCACAGGTAAGAAACCTGTGTTCAATATTATATATTATATAGTGTTATCAGCAAAATGTATTTAAAGTCTCAAAAGTAAAAGTACTCATGAAGCAGAATTGCTCCTGTCAGTGTCCTGTTTTTGTATCATATGTATTGATTTGTGGCAGGTCAAAGGGTGAGCTAATTTTCACTACTTTATGTACTGTTGTGTAGTTTAATCCATAGTAATGTATTATATTTGATATGTTTTATACCTTCATCACAGGTGTTTTGTTTGTAGTAACGATAGCTCTCAGTAAAAAGTACAATATTTGACTCTGAAATGAAGTGGGGTAAAAGAATCAAGTAATATAAAATGAAAATACTCAAGTAAATTACCAGCACCTCAAAATTGTGCTGAAAAACTTGAATACAATGCATTCAGAAAGTATTCAGACTGCTTCACTTTTGTTTCTCATTTTGTCATTATGCTTCATTGACATGAATACTCTGACCATTTGCTGTGACTCTTGAAGTTTAGCTAAGGTGCTTCCCATTTCTCTTGATGATCTTTAAGATGTTTCTACACCTTGATTGGAGCCCACCTGTGGTAGATTTAATTGATTGGACGTAGATAGGAAAGGCACACTGCTGTCTATATATAAGGTCCCACAGCTGACAATGCCTATCCAATGCTTAAAGCCTCTCAATGAAAGACACATGAGAGCTTTAAAGGACTCTCAAACTGGTCTGATGAAAATAACAACTGTTTGTCCTCAACGATATCAAGCAGGAAACCAGGCACCGCTCATCACCTGTACAACACCATCCCAACGGTGAAGCATGGTGGTGGAAACGTCATTCTGTCAGGGGGGGGGTTAAGTTGACTGGTCAGATTTGGGAAGGATAAACGAAGCCAAGTACAGAGATACCCTTAATGAAAACCTGGACAACGACCCTGAGCACACAGCCAAGACAACGCAGGAGTGGTTTAAGAACAACTGTGTGGATGTCCTTGAGTCCCAGCCAGAACTAGGACTTAAAGTCATTCGAACATCTCTGGAGAGACCTGAAAATGGTTGAAAATCACCAAATCTAGGCGTGCAAAGTTGGGCTCACTTCGCTCCAGATGTAATACAGCCTTTGGGACAATTGTGATGGGATCATGAACATGTGCATACTTGTATTGAATCCAATCAAACCGCAAAATTTTAATCTCCCACTTAGGTCCAGTTCAATATCTTCCCATCATACCAGCTCCAGGAACAGCTGTGAACCTTTTGAGTTAAATATGCAATCAATTTGAATCACATCCATCAAATAGTCCCTTCATGCTGGCCCGCATCTGATCATTATGGAAGACCTGAATCGGCCCAATACATCGGCTCACTTTAGTGTTTGGTGGATGTTTTTCCCTGTGAATGCTAATGAAGGGTGTGGGTGGCCAAAGATGGCCTCCAGCATATGGGGCGTGACAAGGTGAGATTGGGATTGATGTGGCACCAAACCATCAAACTCAAGACTAGTTTATGAGGCTGGATCAGCAGCTGCCGTGCGTCAATATTACAACCCCTAACACACACACACACACACACACACACACACACACACACACACACACACACACACACACACACACACACACACACACACACACACACACACACACACACACACACACACACACACTCCCACCCAGTCCTGGGCATCCTGTGGAACTGAAATCATAAATTAGACTATGTTCACACAACCGCAGGTGTTAACACACTTGAGCGCCCCACACACACACACACACACACACACAAGCTAATGGCCATGTGTCAAATAAAATGGTCATATTTGCTTTATCATGAATGGAGTAGTGGCATATGATGACTCAGTAGATTGTCAGAGGAGGCTGACAGAGCCTAATGATGCAAACACTTCTGTTCTCTCTTCTAGCCTTGGATGGCAAGAAGCGCTGGTGTCTGTGTGATGTGACATGGACGTCAAAGACAAGAACATGAAGACAAGGACACAACCAGAGCACGCGCACACACACACACACACACACACACACACACACACACACACACACACACACACACACACACACACACACACACACACACACACACACACACACACACACACACACACACACACACACCCCTTTTTAAATTCGGCTGTATTCCCTATCCAAGTCTTTAAAGTCCCCTTGATCGAGCTGCTTCTCTCTCAGCCTGCACTCACTGCTGTTATCTGAATATCTAGAAGGAGGAACAATGCAAAATTAATGTCACCACTTCTCCATCCAACCGCTCCAATGCATTACCCGCGGCCGCTGGCAGGCCACATTATGCAATTTATTAGATATGTGAATTAAGAATGGCATCGATTTGCAGCCAGCGTAGATTAATCGTCTTGGAAAACCAGAGCTATGGATTAGTTTGCTTGAATGTTTACTCGATGCTGAGCCAGTTTTTACCGCAGTGCTCGTCTCAGCTGAACAACACCACCACCGAGCAAACAGCAGTGAAGTTGTTTGTGTGCAAGACATAACCAATGCATACCCTCTTTGACCGCTGCAAAGTCTGTTTACCCATGAGATTTTGCTGCTGAGTGAGAGCTTGAAACTTCAATCCACAGTCTGCCTTCATGCTTAAAGTGAGCAGGGTGTTCTTCATGTTTATGTGGCCCTGTATGTTTGCCTCAACAGTTTATGATACTCACATGTTTTGCTTAACAAGATAATCTTCACAAATGAAGACTACTTTGTATGACTTTTGAAGTGGAAATGCAATTGTTAGAAGTAAAAAGCTAACGTTGGGCTATAAAAAAGAACTACACCACGGTGGCATGAGCACAAGAATAAACACGAGGCTGTTAAGGTCGAACTACTCGCGATTTAGCCATTTGTTAGCAACCATAAAAAGCTTCAAAATTCACAAGAGGAGTATTTACTAACGTATTATATGTCAGTGTTCTTTCAGGCATCTAACCAAAAACCCATTTAAAAACCCAATGACCTGGAGCCACGGAAACCGGAAGTCTGAAAATGCTGACTCATTTCTGGGTTTTAGGACCCTTTTTCTTTTTAGGTTTCAGGCTTTTTGTCGAGGGAACCAGCGTGATGCCAACTGACGGGTTTGAATACAAAATTGCAGACGGATATGAGAGTGATCTCAATATTCTCATCAAACTCGCCGTGAGAAAATGTTTAGGCTTATTTTCAATTGTCAAACTATTCATTCCTTTTCCATTTTAATCCTACATTTTTCATATTCACATTTTCTTCTTTTTTTAATCTTTGTACATTAAATAGGAGATATATTCAGGAAATTAACAGTTAAATTCACTAGGAATATTTTTTAAAAACAGGACAGACTGGTAGAATAGATATCCACACACTTAAAATCTCTTGAGCCTGAGCGCCCACATTTTTGGGGGCTGTGGAGAAAGTTTAGTGTACAGAGTGAATAACAATGCACTTATCACAAAGGAATATAATGACGTTATACATCCGATTAAACAGCAGAACCTGGGCTACAAGAATCTGTAAGCCCTTTGTACATGCTCCAAACACAACTCAAAAACCAACTAAAAATATTACCAAATATCAAAATCCATATAGCGCCACCTAGGCAACCCACTCGCCACATTTCTGGCTCTACCGCTGTGGTATTTTATGCAATACGCACACACCTCACCTCACAAGAAAGCAGACAGTCCACAGATTCAGGACATATACATTAAATAAAGCTACAACAAAGCATCACTGAGATATGAACCAATGAACACCAGCAACACAAATCGCTTCATCAAACGATTGTTGTAAAATTTCTCTTACCTTAGCTGTTTCTCCGTGATAAAATCATTTTGACGGTAATTCTTCACCGGATACGTTACAGCCACGTCCTGTGTTTCATTCAAATCACTCCGGGCGTCCCTAGGTAACTGCTGGACAATGCGGGGAGGGATCGAATGTTCGTGACTCACAGCCAGTACGCGTCACAGAACGCCGCTCTGCTGATTCTGATTGTCTTACAGTGCTGTCAGTCTTCTCCACGTGGGTATAGCTCAATTATATTGGCTCTAACACGTCGAAAGAGGTGTCATTCACTGAACTCGACCAATGGGTTGCTGAGATACAGCACTGCGTAGTGGGGGAGGGTCTGAAATCGAAAAAACTCCATTTGGCAGAGAGACACAGAGAGGGGTCAGAGAGAATTCTGGTATTCAAATACATCCTAAACTGCTGTATTTGGATGTAATGGACAACATTAGTGATATACAAGTGAAATATATAGTTTGGTACATGAAAAAATTCAAATGGCACACATTGTGCCAAAATGACCATTTTGGAGACCTCGCCTGAACTCTCTGTACTAAAACCTCTCTAATTTTGTCCTGCTTTACTTTATCAAAGTCAAACTTTTCAGAGAGACTATTCACATGTTGTGCTATGATTTGGGAGAGGGTTAGACCTGCAGCTGCATCATTACAAAGAAATAATAATCTTGAAATTGCTTTTTTTGTTTAGGCAAACCTGAAACTTTTCAAATTGTGCTGTGTGCCATCTTCATTTACTCTTAACCAGTAACATATATACTGATATTTACACATCTGCACAAATCTCACAAGTGTTCCCTTTATTATAACACCAAAATGATTCAAATAGACCTTGTGGTTGCAGAGATATGCTCTTTTTAGTATGGGTATGCAATTTTCAAGCAGAGGCTTAAACAATAGGGTTAGGGTTCAAGAGGCACACTTAAACAATGTGCAGAAAGAGTCTGCATTTTAGATACCTTTTTAACAGGTTTTCACCAGTGTGGTGTTGGAAGAAATTTTATACAATTTATTGTGTCAATAAAATATACCAGCAGAAAAAAGAAGGAAACCAGTTAGTTTAATTAGGGGCTGCCAAACAATGAGTTTTGCTGCGAATAAACCTCATATTTTGCTGCCCTCGTCCATCCGGAATCACTTGACCTTGATTCCTAAAAACCTCACCATGAATCTTAAGCCCTTATTGCCGTTTAAGTGCGTATCCGCCTCCAGTATCTGCCCCCTTTACTGAGACTTCTGACTGGCTGTATCTCACTGTGCATGCTTTCATCAGTTGGAGCTCCCTTTTGAGGAAAGACTGTTAAATAATGCAGGTGGTTAAGTAAGCTTGTCGGGACGAATTGTAAAAAAAAAAGAAGCCCTGCTTCACTGAGTCAGAGCCTGTTAGAGAGAGAGAGAGGGGGGGGGGGCTGCATGACTTTCAGCCCTCTAGAGTCCTGTTCACACACACACGGCTTGAATACAGAACATGGCAGGGAATGTGTGTGTGTGTGTGTGTGTGTGTGTGTGTGTGTGTGTGTGTGTGTGTGTGTGTGTGTGTGTGTGTGTGTGTGTGTGTGTGTGTGTGTGTGTGTGTGTGTGTGTGTGTGTGCATCACTTGGTTGGATAGTGCAGGTCTGCCCCCTGCTGCTGGTTAAAATAAACTGCACCCTCATGTTTTTAAAGGCAAACTGCACCTATTTAAAACAAATTCATATTTTTATTGAATATATTCATTATTTTTATAGACCAAGACATTCCAAAAAATGTTAGTACAAATCTCACAAATGCACCAACTAGAGTGTGAAAACTCATATTTGTGATGAACAAACACTGCAAGTTTTTAAATATCTAAACACTCGTTTTGGTTTAAAATAAGAAAACTAACAATGAGTCTCCCATTTCTTGTCTATTGAACAGTTCAAGACTTCATACTTGATGACACCACAAGTTTCAGACTAACTTCTCTGGTTTCTGTCTTTGAGAGAGAGTAGCTCATATTGTAATTCTGTACAATATGAGTAAGTCCAACCGAATGCTGAATAAGACATTTGTAGATGACCGAAAAGGTTACAATTAACTTTCATGATGTTAAAAAACACACTGGGAAAGGGTTAAAGTTGTAAGAAGATTACAGGACCACTCCCAGACTGGACAACACCGTTATAGCGACCTGTCAATCACAATGTAGCCCCGCCCTAAAGCATACCCTGCTTTATGGTCTTTTTTACTCTAAAAGGACCATCATTTACTAAATGAACATTATGCTGTAATGAAGAAGACTTAAAATTAGCATTTGAGACCATAAACTCATGTTTACAATGTTTACTAAGGTAATGAATATACATTATATGTTATTCTATACAATCTGACTCCTCTTTGCACCCAGAACAGTCGCCCCCTGATGGTGATTTGAAAGATAGCAGGTTTAAAGCACTTCCTCACTGGCTTCACTTTTTAGACCCGGAGGTTGCTGCCTGCGTGTTCCCCAGGGAGACACTAAATTGATGAATCATATGGATCGGACCAATAAACAGCAACAAAAACAAACATTTGTCAGGTGTTGATGTAAGTCATTCAGACACCAGGAACTCATTGCAGGTGGAAAACAAGAGCAAAACGAGAATATACTCAGTAACCTTGTAACTGTGACGACAGGGTGGAGATGATGTAGACACTCACTGGGAGACTAGACACAGGGATCCAAACTCATGCATCAAACAGCAGGTGGTTTGTCTTCATGAGTCATTCGGGAAGAATCCTTGCAATAAAAGAAAAATGTCAGAGAGGCCCACTCCATATCAATTTGATGCACTTTTTCACGTGGAGTCCAAATAAGCTTCTCACAAAATTAAAGTAACCACTTCAACAATAGACAAGATACTCTCATGATATGTTAGTACCTTTGCATTGGCTACCTCGCTTTTAGTATGAATATTACAAATTGTATTACTAGTTTAATTGGGTACACATAATGCAAAAAGTAGCAAATCCATAACTTGTATGTAAAGTGTCCAGATCACGTGCTCCATCAGTAAAGGGTTACTTCTAGACTGAAGTTGTGTCAGATGCTGATGGAGCTCTCAGGTCAGTGGTCATCCTGGCGCGTCTTCTCCTCTGATGGTTTCTCTTATTGTGAGGAGAGTCTGGTGGGTTCAGGGCCGATCATCAAGTCACTCAGATCCCCTGTAAAACATGGCAGATTCATTGTTAGACAATTTTTTGGAGGCTGCTGCTACAGACCTGGATGGGCTCACTGACACTGTGACAACATACATCAGTTTTTGTGAGGACGTGTGTGCCGACTAAAACCGTCTGCACATACAACAACAATAAACCCTGGTTTACTGCAAGACTCAGGCAGCTTCGTCGGACTAAAGAGGAGGCCTACAGAAGTGGGGACAGTATCCTGTACAACCAGGCAAGAAACACACTGACGAGGGAGATCAGGGTAGCAAAGAGAAGCTACACTGAAAAGCTGGAAAAAAAGTTTTCAGTCAACGACCCCTCGTCAGTTTGGAGAGGTCTGCAAGTACTCACGAATGACAGGAGAACACCCCCCCCCACTGAGGACAATCACCAACTGGCTAAAGACCTGTCTTCTACTGCAGGTTTGAAAAGCCTACTCTCACACCCCCCAACTGCCCCATCATCAAACAACTATCTACACTCCCTGTCTCCTCCTCACCTCTCCCAAACGACCCCCTGAGAATCTGTGAAGAGAATGTGAGTCGGCTCTTTCTCAAACAAAAGATCAGGAAGGCTCCAGGCCCAGATGGTGTGTCCCCCTCCTGCTTGAAAGTCTGTGCTGACCAGCTGGGCCCCATCTTCACGCAGATCTTCAACCGATCACTGGAGCTGTGTGAAGTACCGTCCTGCTTCAAACGCTCCACGATCATCACGGTCCCCAAGAAATCCTCCATTATAGGATTAAAAGACTACAGGCCCGTCGCCCTGACGTCTGTGTTCATGAAATCTTTTGAAAGACTGGTGTTGACCCATCTGAAGAACATCTTAGGGCCCCTGTTGGATCCCGACCTAACAGGTCGGTGGATGATGCAGTCAACATGGGACTGCACCACATGCAACACCTCGACTCCCCAGGGACATATGCAAGGGTTCCGTTTGTGGACTTCAGCTCAGCGTTCAACACCATCATCCCGGAAATACTCAAACCTAAACTCTCCCAGCTTACTGTGCCAGCCTTCACCTGTCAGTGGATCACAAACGTCCTGACAGACAGAACGCAGCAGGTGAGGCTGGGAAAAATCACATCCAGCACCCGGATTATCAGCACTGGCGCCCCGAAGGGATGTGTGCTCTCCCCACTGCTCTTCTCCCTCTACACCAACGACTGCACCTCAGAGGACCCGTCTGTCAAATTTCTGAAGTTCGCAGACGACACAACGGTCATCAGCCCCATCAGCCCCATCAGGGACGGTGATGAGTCTGCAGACGGGAGGTTGAACAGCTGGTCCTCTGGTGTGGTCAGAACAACTTGGAGCTAAACAGGCTCAAAACTGTGG
The DNA here is from genome assembly GCF_023349555.1 of Cebidichthys violaceus. NCBI lineage: Eukaryota > Metazoa > Chordata > Actinopteri > Perciformes > Stichaeidae > Cebidichthys > Cebidichthys violaceus. The sequence goes on from NW_027176706.1 coordinate 646,084, forward strand.
AGATGACAGTGGACTTCAGGAGGAGCCCCCCGACACTGCCCCCCCTCACCATACTCAACAGCACAGTGTCTGTGGTGGAGACCTTCAAGTTTCTGGGATCCACAATCTTCCAGGACCTGAAGTGGGGCCCCAACATCGACACCATCAGGAAAAAGGCCCAGCAGAGGTTGAACTTCCTGCGCCAGCTCAGGAAGTTCAACCTGTCTCAGGAGCTGCTGATCCTGTTTTACTCCGCTATCATCCAGTCTGTTCTTCCATCACTGTGTGATTTGGATCGGCCACCAAACAGGACAGAAACAGACTACAATGGACTGTCAGGTCTGCAGAGAGAATTATTGGTTCCAGCCTGCCCCACATCCTGGACTTGAACACCTCCAGAGTCAGAAAATAGGAAGGAAAGATCACTGCAGACCCTTCACACCCTGGACACAAGCTGTTCCAACTCCTCCCCTCTGGCAGGCGCTACAGAGCACTGTACACCAAAACCACCAGACACAGGAACAGCTTCTTTCCACTGCCCGTCACTCTGAGGAACAATTAATCAGACATATTGCATCTTCATTTGCACTATTTGCACTATTACCACTTTTCTGCACTAATATCCCAAATCCATTGTCCATTGTCATTGTTGTTGTTATTTATGCTCATATATATTCTTTGATATATATTTATATTGTACATAGTAGTGTCACAGCCTGGCTCATAAACTGAAACAAAAGCGGGGAGACAACAAGCTAGCGGCCAAAAAAGAAACTATTTATTTTGTCTTCCAAGCACAGGTAATACAATATTTCCCAGCAGGTACGCCACGGCAGCAACACCGATCGTGAGCCTGTCAACAGCGGTCCTCCTTGTTGCCCCCTCGATGCCAACTGAACAGGCTCTTTGTAAGGCCCGTGCCACACCAGCACAGGTGCTGCTCATCTGGCTGACGAGCCTCCAATCACCACCTGCAACACAGGAAAACACAACGGGGCACCCAGTGCATGATAGGAGGAGGGTCGTCACAGTAGTTAAATCTTAAATGTTTATGCTTAGTTTCTCTGATCTACTTTGTTGTCTTTAATGTCCTTGTTTTTATATTTCTATTGTTTATTTATATATTCTGTGTACGTATGTACGATGAGAGCAAAGTGTGACCAGAGTCAAATTCCATGTATTTGTAAGCATACATGGCCAATAAAGTTGATTCAGATTCTGAATTGTATAATTTCAAATTACTTTCTATACCTTTCAATTTGTGAAAGAAGTTATACATTCATTTGCCTCTTATTCTGACCATAAACAAATAATTTTGAAATGAAATACTACCCATGACAGTTGTAGTATATGGATATTGAAAATTCAACAAGACTCTTCTAAATGATGATTTATTAAAAAAACTAGTAAAAGAACTCGTCAGTTGTGGCTTAAACAATGATTAAAAGCTAAAATAGGAATTATTTCAATTTAATGACACACAAGTTGCTATTAAAAGAAGTAAGGAACTAAATAATCTGACTTGGTGCACAAACTTGACCTTTTACCTGTTAAGAGGTCGAGCTACACACTCCTCTCCGAGATACCATCACAAAGCTAACGGTTAGCACGGACAACCGATATAGCAAAAAGCAAGATAATTCGACACAGATTCCAGAGATACCTTCAGAATGTTTCTCCGTGAAACCATTACAAAGCTGTGCGCAAACAACCACCAGAAGCATAAACCGCAATATCCATCAAAATCATAAAAAGCTCCTTACTTTTTCGTTGTTCTCCGGTAAATCCCCGCTCAATTCTTTTAACATATTTTCTACGTGTATCCGGTGCGTCTCTGAAATGTTCCCGTGTAGAAACAAGGGTCTGTCTAACTAGGGGACCTGGGGGAAGGGATTTGATTTTCGGAAAATCGGTTCGTTGCTTCAGGTGGAGCGCTATGTATTTAATTCTGACTGGCTAACAATTCTGTCAATCAAAAGCATGAGGGGTTTGTTGAATTCTATGGACTCAGACGCTTCGAAGGAGGGTTCATTGACTGAAATCGACCAACCATAGGCTGAGCTAGGAGACATAGACTGGAAGTCAGACAGAAAATCCCATGGATGACAGACAGAAACAGAAACAGTTTCAGAGAGGATCCAGGATCTCAAAATGATGCCAAACTGCTGTAATTGGATAGATTGAACACTATTAGTGATACAAGAAGTGAAATATATAATTATATAGTATATCAAATTACAATGACAATGGAACAGCTGGAACAAAATTACATTTTGGCTGACCTCGCCTGACCTCTCTGTCCTCTCTAACTCTTGAATGCTTCACTTTATAAAAGACACATTTTGCAGAGACTCTCAACATATTGTGCTATGATTTGTGAGAGGTTTAAAGCTTTCAGCTACAACATTAAAAAAACACATTTATTAAAAATGTATTTTTTATAGTCGAAAATTTAAATTTTCAATTTGTGCTGTGTGCCATCTTAATTTACCCTTAACCAGTGACATATATACTGATATTTACAAATCTGAACAAATCTCACAAGTGTTACCTTTATTAAAACACCAAAACTATTAAAATACACCTTGTAGTTCACAAGGAACACAAGGATCATTTTAGATTTGTTGGATTATACAGATGCAGTTTAAATCTATGACTCTTATTTAGATTCTTATAAAAGGCCTTTGACACAATCAAACAAACAATAATTTTACAGTCCCTGAAAACAATTGGCTTTGGCAAAAACTTTGTAGACCCTGTCAGTATGTTTCACAAAGATATTAACAATTAATTTAAATACCTCAAAAGATTCCAGGTCGGTGTTTTTTCATGTTATCTATTTATTTAAGACCTTACAAAAGGTATGAACACAAAATACATTGTAAAAAATGACTTTTTTACAATAATTTCAACTGATTAACTGTGATGCCGCTCATTTACAGAAACAGTCAGAAACAGTCAGAAAAAGATAAACATCAAATAAAAAATTTATACATTTTAAAAGACACAGCAAGTGCTCAAAAAACATATATGGGAATAGTTTATTAAGAGTATTAGGAATACAAATTAAATACGACAAAAACCAAACATTTTTATATTTTTCAAGCTAATTTCAAACCTCCCTACATGCTCTGAAGTCAGAAGCAGAAATAAATTTTTTTAACGGCAAACATGCAAATAAAGTTCTATTTGCAATGAACTGCAAGTGACACAACAAACAGACAAATGCTATATGATGTTCTGTAGATACACAGCATGCAATCAAACACATGAATCCACAAACTAATTTTATATCACTGATGTTGAAGAAAATATAAAGTGTAACTGAAATAGGAACTGAGAGATTGTGTTGCAGTTAAAACCACGATGTCCGCTGCACAATGAGCACTCAGCCACACGACCCTAAAAAAAAGGCAGAAAATGTAAATCATACATGTGGTTTAAAGAATTAGTTGGGATTTTGGGAAAACAATTATTGTCTTTCATGTGAAAAGTCATATAGGAAGATTAATATCACTCTTGTATTTGTACAGCTATCATACGCTTAGCTTAGCACAAAGACTGGAACCAGAGGCAAATAGCTGGACTGGTTCTTTCCAGAAATCTGTCTTGCAGCAACTCTAAAACTCACTATCATATCTTGTTTGTGCAAGTTGCCAGGTATATGCTAGCTGTTTCCCCCTATATTAAGTCTCTGTGCTAAGCTAAGCATCTGCTGCTAATTAACTGAACAGATTCAACAGTGTTATCGATCTTCTCATCTGACTTTCAGCAAGGAAACACATTTGCATTTTTCACAAAATGTCCAACATATGCAATTAAAGCAACCAACCCACAAAATAATGATCTCCATTATTTAGAAAAATACAAAAAGTACCTTCATCTTTCTTCTTCTTTTGCTCTTTGTGAAAAGCCTGCCCATCCGTCAGGGTCCAGCGGAGTTTAAAGTCTGATAACCCATGTTTCTCCAGATTAGCATGCAGCTGTAGAGAAATAGATAAAGTTAAATCTGTGATTATCACATCATTACCATAAAACCTTTAATACACATCTCCCTTTGTTCTCCATCCACAAATTAACATAAATATGTTACTCAGAGATTACTTTCTTAAGATTTTGAAATAGTATTTTCTTTTGTGTACATTTTAAATCTTTATATAAAAAAGCACAGGCACTTGTGCACCAGTGTCCAGAATCTCAACAAACAAAAGAGCAAAGTTCTAAGAAAACCCTGAAACGGTGTGTTTATTTTCTCTGATGGAAGCTGCAAATGTTAACATGGCCTACTGCCAGTAGTAACCTAGTTTACACCCAAACCAAGGAGAATACCATCAGTTTACTGAGTTAATTTGTGGGGTTACAGGTTACTATAGAAACGCCCCATTCAGGACTAGCACCACCTCTGTTATGGAGCCGGTCCAAGATGCTCCTTCATGAGAGTTTAGCAAACGTTCCTGGGGAAGTTGATACTGCAAAAAACATTGTTACCAGGGGTAGTGTAGGTTAAGCAGCTTCAAGATGACTGTACCTGCTCTAAAATCTGCTGCTGAAGGGCGGGATCAGTCAGGTCGGCCTCAGACTGGAACCTTAACTTGAACGTTTGTTGCTTACGTGAATGAACATTTTGACAGATGAAATAGTTAGTCATGCTACAGCCAACATCCCACCACGTTCCTGTGGTTGGGTTGACCGCGGCACAAGATTTCACCGTCTCCGCTCTTTTCTTGGGCTGATTCTCTTCCCAGTTAGTGAAGGTGGTGGGGGTCTGGTCGGACCAGTAAGCCCAGGTATGTCTGTGGAGACCGATCCAGGTGTAGTCTGTCAGCAGTGGGGAGATCTCATTATTCTCAGACGGGGTCCTCACACTGGCCAGGTCTGTGTAGTTGGACTTACAGTATGTCCTAGCATCGTACCAAGTCATCAGAGTGTTCACTAAAATGTAATGGGAAGGACCTTTTTCTGAAAGACAACAGAATAAATGAAGGACAATAGGCTGAACTGTGGGTTGGCATTTTGCCATGAAGGTAAAGAAAGGTAGATTTACAGTCTCTGCAGTATTTTCTGACTAAAAATATATATTATTGATATACCTATATATATATATATATATATATATATATATATATATATATATATATATATATAAACTATTGTAAAACACACATTCTACTGATGTTTTTCTCCTGTCTTAAGGTGCGTTCACACCATTACTCGCGGGGGACCATTTATGATCATTCGCTCAAGATGCGGGGAGGGGGCGTGGCTTATCACTCTGGAAGCCATTCAACTTTCCGCCATCAACCATGGAAGAAATAACCACGACGTCTGCTTAGTACTTGCTGTGGAAGTCCTAGATATCCCAAGAAACTAAACGCCATCTTGTCTGGGTTCATAACATAGTCCGGAGGAGCTCCATGGATTTTATCGAGCTGTATTCACTGTATTTAGCAAGCCACATGTCGGCTGGTTTACTACAGCTGTATGAACACAAAATAAACTGACTTTGCTGTAATTTAACTGCCATAAACGGCATATATATATATATATATATATATATATATATATATTTTTTTTTATTTATTTATTTTTTTTTCTTACCATAATAGCAGATTGATGGACGTTTAAACGAACAACCTCCATCAATCCAATGCCCATTTCTTATCATCACAGTGCAGGTCTCGTTGTAGTCCTTATTATTAGGGTCATCTTTTTTCCAGTTACTATACTCATTATTCAAGTCTGCATTTCCCAGTGCCCACTTCCACCCTTCCATGTTATCATGAAGCCCTATCCACGTGTCGTTCCCAACGCCCTGCAATACTCTGAGCAGCCTGACGTTGTCGCTTTGATTTTCTACGGTGGCAAGGTCAGTGAACTTCTCTCTGCAGTAACTCTGAGCGTCGGTCCAGGTCTTCAACATCTCTACATAGTGGTACTCTCTGATGACGTTTGTAGACCGAGCAGACAGCACTGATGGATAGAGGACTGTTTTTAATGTACACTCATTTATTCTACTGTAGTTCAATAACCATGCAACAAAAAACAACCATTGTTAAATATATAGCATTATCACCACTGTAAATATGTGTGACTGACTCACTCACACACACAACTTTCACAATCATTTCTCTGACCTGAGAGAGCGAGCACAAACAGCAGAGTCTTCTTCATCCTGGAAATAAAAACATGTTAACTTTGTGCAGTTGTCTTTTACACAGGATATGAGACAGAAAATTTACTAAAAGTAAAAATGCCACAGATTACTTAAACTGTACATAAACAAAGCCAAACAAATATAATTTTTAAAACAAAAGCCAAGGTGGATTTGTGGGGAGTGTTGATAGTTTGACTCATTGTCGTGGAGTTTAAGTTTGTCTGCTTCCATTGATTTGTATGTACCCATGTATTTGTTTATTCCATTTAGGACCACTTTGTGTTTTTAGAAATGGTTTTAAGTATCACCCTCTGGGATTTCTGCATCATGATACTCTTTATATTTGTTGTGCTTTTAAATTCCTAATAAAAATCCAATACTTTCAAATGGCATTAGTGATGACAAACATTTGTTTTAGCTTAAGTTTTAAATCGAGGAATGATACCTTAATTATTGGCATATATAATTAAATTTTAATGACCTTAAACTTCACAACTAAATCATCATATAACAGGTCTAAAAGTTGTATAGTGAGGTAAGCATATCAAACTCAAAGAACAAGATAGAAAACATCAAAGAAAGGAAGAAGATCATCAGGCCTACCTCAGAAAGTTCCAGCTCTTGTTCCTCCACTTTGTTTCAACACATCTCAAACCTTTAGTTGGTGTTCTCTTACTTATATTCACTTTCTCCCCCCGTCTCCAAGGTAATTATGCAAAGTAATGTCCTTGATCCTGACTTTGGATTAAAGGATTTAGAAACATACAAATCAAGTTGGTGAAATTGAGCGTATGACCTCTAACTCTGTCATGAAGAACTTTACGAGCCAACAATCATGAAAGCAACAGGTATTAGTAGAAAGAGTAGTTAACCTATATGATAACGTCATTTTAGAGAATGTCTATCAAACCAGCACATGCATATCTTGATGAACTGGAGAGGCTGGAGCCTATCCCAGCATGCACTGGTGGAGGAACACGGACAGATACATACAATTAATTACAGAGCTTTTTGTTGATTGAGGAGTTCATACATTCACTTTGATAATTGATAGAAACCTTCATTTTGAACATTATAAGTAGCAATACTACAATATTAACATTACAAGTGAAAGCTCTGAATTCAAAACTGTATTTGAGGAAAAGTAACTATGAAAAGTAAAATGTGAACAACAAGTGATGTATCAAAATATGTCATTTTTAAAATAACATTTGTCCTCAAAATACCATCTGTTGAAGTCTTTGGTACCATAGTTTAACATTTCCCATCTGGCAAAGTTGACTGGGAAATATATGTGGTTGCTATCAGTGGTTTAGGAAACACAAAAGTAATTATGTAAAACCCAAAGTCTTCATCTCACTTGTCATTTATTAGCAGAGCTTCAACTCAAATTTGCATTCACTATCAGGTGGTGAAATGAAGCATACGACCTACTGCTCCAGGGTCATTCACATAATTAAAAAAGACATATTATAGAAATTATCAGGTTCATATTTTACATTTTGTTGTTCTACTAGAACACATTTGCATGCTGGAATATTTAAAAAACACTTTATTCTTCTCATGCCTTCTGCCAGTCTGCTTTGATTGGTCACTATTTCCAGGGCTGCCTGTCAAACAAGCATTGTCTGAACAGCTTTACTAGTAGCAGCCGGGCCTCAGTGTGTCTCTGCACTGAAGGTTAGAAGCACTTTTACCGTGAATAATAACATAATTATTAGTGTATTGACAAAAAACTAAAGACAGCATGAGTTCCAGCAGGAATCTGATCAAACTCTGAGAGGAATAAACAACATCTGCAGACAAGATTACAGCTTTTGCTCTGTTTAATAATCCTTTATATAGCTCTTTGTCATGTTAGCTTAGCATTTACGTTTTACATTAACTCAGTGAACCGTAAACATACTTTCTGTTTTACATTTGTTAGCATGTCAAGAAAACTGCAGGTGTAATTACTCATCTTATATAAGCGTGAGTTGGTCTTCCTTGTCAGACAGTCATTACCATATTTATGTTGTGAAAGTTTTGTCAAAACTACAGATTATGTTTGAAACACTTTCAAATACTGTTGAGAATACTGTAGAACTCATATTGTCATCAGTCTAGTCAAATGAAGTTTGACTGAAACATAAATGTGTTGTGTTGCTCACAGTCAGTATTTGTTACCTTTAGAATAGAATCACATTTTCATAGTCAGGATGTTAAATTGACCTTTTTTTTACTCTTCTGCATGCATAAAATCCAATATGTTTTTCCGATCACATGAAGATCATTAATTGTATATTCTATTTAAATGACAAAAACCCTCAAATAAAGCTCTTTATTCATGGCCTGACATTGAAATATAAATTGGGAACACCTAATGCAAAAAGTATCAAAGCCATAACTTGTAAAGTGTCCAGATCACATGTTCCATCAGTAAAGGGATACTTCTGGACAGAAGTTGAGTCAGATGCTGATGGTTATGGTGGTCATCCTGGCACGTCTTCTCCTCTGATGGTTTCTCTTACTGTGAGGAGAGTCTGGTGGGTTCAGGAACACCTCATCAGACAGCAGCTTCAGGACCGATCATCAGGTCACTCAGATCCATTGTAAAACATGGCAGATTCAGTGTTAGATTATACTTTCATGTAACAACATCATGGTGTATGAAAAGTCATAGTTTAATACAACATCATCATCTCAGATATGTGGTTGTGGCGACAGCTACAAACAAGGTGAAAAGATGTCTGTGATGTTTGCTATATAAGAGGACTGAGGACTTGGTGGCTGTAATGAACGTCCAGATGACATGGATGATCGAGACCCTACGAGGTTAAACTAAACTTCACAGAACAATAACCTTGTTTCGTTGCTCTTCTCCAACCTTTCAGTGACGGATGCCTGGCCTTTGTTCAACCCTGTTACAAAATAATTTACTTGGTGTAATAGGAGATTCATTTTAAAATCAAGAATTGTATAATTTAAAATCAATTTCTATACCCTTCAATTTGTGAAAGAAGTTAAACATTCGTATGCCCCTTTTTCGGATAATAAACAAATACTTTTGAAATTAAATACTACCCAGGATAGTTGTAGTATATGGATATTGGAAATTCAACAAGACTATTCTAAATTATGTTTTATTCAATGACACTATTAAAGAACTAACAAAAGAACTCCTCAGTTGTGGCTTAAACAATGATTAAAAGCTAAAATAGGAATTCTTTAAATTTAACGTCACACATGTTGCTATTAAAAGAAGTAAGGAACTAAAGAAGCTGACTTGGTGCACAAACTTGACCTTTTATTAACAAAAGAAAATATTACTTTGGAAGAAGAAATCAAATTGAAGGACAATCAGCTACAACTAGATCAAATGTATTTAGACTTGACATAATAAGTGTTTATTAGCTCAAGAGCTAAGTGGCTAGAGGAAGGGGAAAATAGCACACATCTTTTTTAAAGGAAATTATTAACTGTCCTTAATATTGATGGTACTACCTCCAAAGATCCAAAGTTCATCTCCAATTTTGTCACAGCATTTTCTGAAAATTATACAGTATAAATCCAAATGTAATGCTAACAATTTAAGTTATCTGGAAAAAATGTATGCCTATATCCCCTCAATTGATGAAGAACTTAAATCTATGTGTGACTCTGACAAGACAGCTAATCAAATAAAAGAGTCATTATTTACAATGAAAAAAGACAAATCCCGGCTAATAATGGTCTATCTTTAGAATTGTAAATGCACTATGGGAATTTATTCAAAATCCATTAATCTGATTGTACAAAGACTACATAAGTCAGGGGAGAGATGGCAACTATGATCAAACAAATCATTATCTGTCTTTTCCCCAAACCCAATAAAGAGCCTTTATTAATAGAACATTGGCATAACTCTTTTAACAATAGATTATACGAGTTTGGCCTGAATATATGCAAACTGATTAAAGAAAGGGCTGGATTATTTATAACAGGATTTATGAAAAATCTACATATTAGTTGGAACACAAGTATCATTTTAGACTTGTTGGATTATACAGATGCAGTTTAAGTTAAGTCTATGACTCTTATGTAGTTTCTTTTAAAAGGCATTTGACACAATCAAACAAACATTTACTTTACAGTCCCTGAAAACATTTGGCTTTGGCAATATCTTTGTTAACACTGTCAGTATGTTTCACAAAGATATTAACAGCTCGGCTATAATTAATTTAAATACCTTAAAAGATTCCAGGTCAGTGTTTTTTCATGTTCTCTATTTATTTAAGACCTTACAAAAGGTTTGAACACAAAACACATTGTAAAAAATGAATTTTTTACAAGAATTTCAACTGATTATTAACTGTGATATCGCTCATTTACAGAATCACACATTTCAAAGTCAGAAAAAGATATACATCAAGTTCAAAATGTACAGATTTCAAAAGACTCAGCAAGCGCTCATAAAACATATATGGGAATAGTGTATTAGGAATACAAATTAAATACGACAAAATCCAAACATGTTTATATTCTTCAAACTAATTTCAAACCTCCCTACATGCTCTGAAGTCAGAAGCAGACATATATTGTTTTTTAACAGCAAACATGCAAATAAAGTTCTATTTGCAATGAACTGCAAATGACACAACAAACAGATACATGATATATGATGTTCTGTAGATACACAGCATGCAACCAAAAATATAAATCCACAAAAGTCATTTTTATCACTGATGGTGTAGAAAATATTTAGTGAAACTGAAATAGGAACTGAGAGATTGTGTTGCAGTTAAAACCACGATGTCCGCTGCACAATGAGCACTCAGCCGCACGACCCTAAAAAAAAGGCAGAAAATGTAAATCATACATGTGGTTTAAAGGATAAGTTGGGATTTTGGGGAGAAACAATTATTGTCTTTCATGTGAAAAGTTAGATAGGAAGATCAATATCACTCTTGTATTTGTACTGCTATCATACGCTTAGCTTAGCTTACCTTAGCTTAGCACAAAGACTGGAACCAGAAGTAAACAGCTGGGCTGGTTCTTTCCAGAAATCTGTCTTGCAGCACCTCTAAAACTCACTATCATATCTTGTTTGTGCAAATTGCCAGGTACATGCTAGCTGTTTCCGCCTATATTAAGTCTCTGTGCTAAGCTAAGCTAACCTGCTGCTAATATTAACTGAACAGATATATCAGTGTTATCAATCTTCTCATCTGATTTTCAGCAAGGAAGCAAATTTGCTTATTTCACAAAATGTCCAACATATGCAATTAAAGCAACCAACCCACAAAATAATGATCTCCATTATTTTGAAAAATACAAAAAGTACCTTCATCTTTCTTCTTCTTTTGCTCTTTGTGAAAAGCCTGCCCATCCGTCAGGGTCCAGCGGAGTTTAAAGTCTGATAACCCATGTTTCTCCAGATTAGCATGCAGCTGTAGAGAAATAGATAAAGTGAAATCTGTGACTATCACATCATTACCATAAAACCTTTAATACACATCTCCTTTTGTTCTCCATCCACAAATGAACATAAATATGTTACTCAGAGATTACTTTAAGATTTTGAAATAGTATTTTCTTTTGTGTACATTTTAAATCTTTATATAAAAAAGCACAGGCACTTGTGCACCAGTGTTCAGAATCTCAACAAACAAAAGAGCAAAGTTCTAAGAAAACCCTGAAACGGTGTGTTTATTTTCTCTGATGGAAGCTGCAAATGTTAACATGGCCTACTGCCAGTAGTAACCTAGTTTACACCCAAACCAAGAAGAATACCATCAGTTTACTGAGTTAATTTGTTGGGGTTACGGGTTACTATAGAAACGCCCCATTCAGGACTAGCACCACCTCTGTTATGGAGCCGGTCCAAGATGCTCCTTCATGAGAGTTTAGCAAAAGTTCCTGGGGAAGTTGAAACTGCAAAAACATTGTTACCAGGGGTAGTGTAGGTTAAGCAGCTTCAAGATGACTGTACCTGCTCTAAAATCTGCTGCTGAAGGGCGGGATCAGTCAGGTCGGCCTCAGACTGGAACCTTAACTTGAACGTTTGTTGCTTACGTGTATAAACATTTTGACAGATGAAATACTTAGTCATGTTACAGTCAACATCCCACCACGTTCCTGTGGTTGGGTTGACCGCGGCACAAGATTTCACCGTCTCCGCTCTTTTCTTGGGCTGATTCTCTTCCCAGTTAGTGAAGGTGGTGGGGGTTTGGTCGGACCAGTTAGCCCAGGTATGTCTGTGGAGACCGATCCAGGTGTACTCTGTCACCAGTGAGGAGATCTCATTATTCTCAGACGGGGTCCTCACACTGGCCAAGTCTGTGTAGTTGGACTTACAGTATGTCCTAGCATCGTACCAAGTCATCGGAGTGTTCACTAAAATGTAATGGGAAGGACCTTTTTCTGAAAGACAACAGAAGAAATGAAGGACAACAGGTTGAACTGTGGGTTGGCATTTTGCCATGAAGGTTAAAAAAGGTAGATTTACAGTCTGCAGTATTTTCTGACAAAAAATATATATTATTGATATATTTTTATATATATATATATATATATATATATATATATATATATATATATATATATATATATATATATAAAATATATCAATAATATATACTATACTATTGTAAAACACACATTCTACTGATATTTTTCTACTGTCTTAAGGTGCGTTCACACCATTACTCTGGGGGGGGGACCATTTGTGATCATTCGCCCAAGACGCCCCGGAGAGGGGCTGTGGCTTATCACTCTGGAAGCCATTCAACTTTCCGCCATCAACCATGGAAGAAATAACCACGACTTCTGCTTAGTACTTGTTGTGGAAGTCCCAGATATCCCAGGAAACTAAACGTCATCTTGTCTGGGTTCTTAACATAGTCCGGAGGAGCTCCATGGATTTTATCGAGCTGTATTTACTGTATCTAGCAAGCCACATGTCGGCTGGTTTACTACAGCTGTATGAACACAAAATAAACTGACTTTGCTGTGATTTAACTACAATAAAAGGACAAAAAGGATGCCGAAATAACTACGTAATGATGCCGATTTGTAAAAAGTTTGAATTCATGTTTTGTTAGTTCTCTCCGCAAGACGACATGCAAATATCTCTCTCTCTCTCTTTCTCTATATGTATATATATACTGTATATATAATCCTGCTGAGCAGGCAACGGTGACGGGAGCAGCCAAGGGTGGGGGTGGGAACAGCTGGTGACGCAAACAGGAAGTCCTCTGTAGATTAGGCCGTCTCATTTCGGAGACTGCTCGGTCCAGCCTTCGCGGTACTCAAAGAACGCGGCTGCCGTAGATCGCGAAGGCTGGGTCCTCCGAAGGATGCAGCCCCTGAATTGAGACACACCTCACTTCTCCGCTTCCCGTTGCCCAGTCGTTAGTCCCGCCCTTCTAAGAACCCGGTAGGTTACCAAAAAGTCTCATCTGATTCTCTTGATTGGCTGGCAACACTTTGACACCTGACAAACCAATACAGTAAGGTGTGCAACTCGAACTGTAGGACACTTAAGTACTTTTCCAAACTATATTTCTCTGCCTATGAAGACAAATGCAAATGTGCTGTTTTACAGAAATTTTAAAGAACACATGCAAACAAATTGGCAGGGCGCTACATGTAAATACTGAATGATAGATATTTTCAGTTGTTACTGATTGATAGTTATTGGAACATCTGTTTTTACTGTTGTTTTAAGGTTTTACAATGTTGTTTTAGTTTTTGTACCACTTTGGTGTTATTAATGTTAGTATATTACTGATAAAGATCACATGAGCTTGAAACTGGTCAGAGTGTCCAACTTAATGCAAACTTATAATCTAACTTGACTTCTTGCTTGAGTTATAAAGAAACTTGCAACTGAACTCAGTAAACATCGTTCTTACCGTAATAGCAGACTGATTGACGTGGAGCCGAACAACTTCTATCATTCCAATGAAAATTCCTTAACATCACAATGCAGGTCTCGTTGTAGTCATTTCTATCAGGATCACCTGTATTCCAGTTACTATACTCATTACTGAAGTCTGCATTTCCCAGTGCCCACTTCCACCCTTCCATGTTATCATGAAGCCCTATCCACGTGTAGTTCCCAACGCCCTGCAATACTCTGAGCAGACTGTCGTTGTCGCTTTGATTTTCTACGGTGGCAAGGTCAGTGAACTTCTCTCTGCAGTAACTCTGAGCGTCGGTCCAGGTCTTCAACATCTCTACATAGTGGTACTCTCTGATGACGTTTGTAGACCGAGCAGACAGCACTGATGGATAGAGGACTGTTTTTAATGTACACTCATTTATTCTACTGTAGTTCAATAACCATGCAACAAAAAACAACCATTGTTAAATGTATATCATTATCACCACTGTAAATATGTGTGACTGACTCACTCACACACACAACTTTCACAATCATTTCTCTGACCTGAGAGAGCGAGCACAAACAGCAGAGTCTTCTTCATCCTGGAAATAAAAACATGTTAACTTTGTGCAGTTGTTTTTTACACAGGATATGAGACAGAAAATTTACTAAAAGTAAAAATGCCACAGATTACTTAAACTGTACATAAACAAAGCCAAACAAATATAATTTTTAAGACAAAAGTCCAGGTGGATTTGTGGGGAGTGTTGATAGTTTGACTCATTGTCGTGGAGTAAGTTTGTCTGCTTCCATTGATTTGTATGTACCCATGTATTTGTTTATTCCATTTAGGACCACTTTGTGTTTTTAGAAATGGTTTTAAGTATCACCCTCTGGGATTTCTGCATCATGATACTCTTTATATTTGTTGTGCTTTTAAATTCCTAATAAAAATCAAATCCATTCAAATGGGATTAGTGATGAGAAACTTTTGTTTTAGCTCAAGTTTTAAATCGAGGAATGATACCTTAATTCAGTGTTTTTCAACCTTTGCTGAGCTGAGGCACATTTTTTACATTAAAAAGATCCCGCGGCACACCAACAACCAAAAAAGTTCCAAAATGACACTTTTTAGCATAATGCAGCATATATGCCATGGATGTCAAACTCAATCACAGAGAGGGCCAACATTTTAAATTGGGACAACGTTGAGGGCCAAATAGGGTCAACATTTAATAAACAGGATAAAAGGGATATTGGACAAAGTGCAAAAAGAAATTATTTTATGCACATGTACCAGAGCCAGATGTTTGGCATCTTTTCTTTGCTGCCAGTTCATTAATATATGTGTCATTGCACTGGAGGTCTATCAGCTCCATTTGGATGTGCACAGGCGCTCTTTCCACGTCAACTGCAAACGGATTGCTGAGTAGTTCAAATTAAATTTCTGAACTGCAAAATCGGCAAATTGCCGAGTGAACTCTGTGCCAAGTGCGCCCAGTTAATCAGCAAAATGCGCAGTCTGGAACACAGCGGTGGGGACACGGACAGTGACTCAAGTTTCCTTTCTCCATCTGAGTCTCCCACCGGAGCAGTTTGGCTTGGAAAGCTCTCACTGCATCATATATGTCTGTGATCACACATGTCTCGTGATCATACATGTCAGTGATCACACGTCCCCGTCCCTGAAGCTGGAGGTTTAGCGCAGTGAGATGCTTCGTTATGTCACGCAAAAAGGCCAGCTCACATTGTCACGTTTCGTCCCGGAGCTCTGTGGTGAGCCAGTTATGATAGACATGATATTTTCTCGCGGGCCGGATATAATTGTACCGAGGGCCGCTGACAACTTAATGACAAGTCTCTCTCATTTGTTGATCCTTACTAGGCTTTTCATCTGGGTTAGAATGTTGTCCAGGGCCCGGTTCAGAGTCTGCATTTTTCCTTTTCAAATATTTCTCCATCGCTGTTCGTCTTGTCACGCAACCTCTCCCGTGCGTCATTTAATTCTTAAATTAACAAGGTCATTATTGCGCTACCTACTGTCACCCACTGGCATGTAAGAGTATTTATTACTTAGCCAGCCACTATATTGCAGGCTCAGACGCTCAACAATGGCAAAGTATTTGCAGAAACTAAATAATATTTTTTTGCACCGATTAAGTGATATTGGACATTTTCCCACGGCACACCTGACGATCTCTCATGGCACACTGGTGTGACCGCGACACGGTGGTTGAAAATCACTGCCTTAATTATTGGCATATAAAATAACATTTTAATGACCTTAAACTTCACAACTAAATCATCATATAACAGGTCTAAAAGTTGTATAGTGAGGTAAGCATATCAAACTCAAAGAAGAAAATAGAAAAAATCAAAGAAAGGAAGAAGATCATCAGGCCTACCTCAGAAAGTTCCAGCTCTTGTTCCTCCACTTTGTTTCAACACATCTCAAACCTTTAGTTGGTGTTCTCTTACTTTTATTCACTTGCTCTCCTCCGTCTCCAAGGGTAATTATGCAAAGTAATGTCATTGATTTAATTCTGACTTTGGATTAAAGTATGTAGAAACATACAAATCAAGGTGGTGAAATTGAGCTTGTGACCTTAAACTCAGTCACGACCAAACAATCATGAAAGCAACTGGTATTAGTATAAAGAGTAGTTAACCCATATGATAACGTCATTTTAGAGAATGTCTATCAAACCAGCACCTGCATATCTTGATGAACTGGAGAGGCTGGAGCCTATCCCAGCATGCACTGGTGGAGGAACACAGACAGATACATACAATTCATTACAGAGCTTTTTGTTGATTGAGGAGTTCATACATTCACTTTGATAATTGATAGAAACCTTCATTATGAACATTAATATTCATGTATTTTAAAAGTAGCAATACTACAATGTTAACGTTACAAGTGAAAGCTCTGCATTCAAAACTGTATTTGAGGAAAAGTAACTATGAAGAGTAAAATGTACTAAAAGTCAACAACAAGTGAAGTATCAAAATATGTAATTTTTAAAATAACATTTGTCCTCAAAATACCATCTGTTGAAGTCTTTGGTACCATAGTTTAACATTTCCCATCTGGCAAAGTTGATTGGGAAATATATTTGGTTGCTATCAGTGGTTTAGGAAACACGAAAGTAATTATGTAAAACCCAAAGTCTTCATCTCACTTGTCATTTATTAGCAGAGCTTTAACTCAAATTTGCATTCACTATCAGGTGGTGAAATGAAGCATACGACCTACTGCTCCAGGGTCATTCACATAGTTAAAAAAGACATATTATACAAATTATCAGGTTCCTATTTTACATTTTGTTGTTCTACTAGAACACACTTGCATGCTGTAATATTTAAAAAACACTTTATTCCTTCTCATGCTTTCTGCCAGTCTGCTTTGATTGCTCACTATTTCCAGGGCTGCCTGTCAAACAAGCGTTGTCTGAACAGCTTTACTAGTGGCAGCCGGGCCTCAGTGTGTCTCTGCACTGAAGGTTAGACGCACTTTTACCGTGAATAATGACATAGTTAAAAGTTTATTGATCAAAAACTAAACACAGCATGAGTTCCAGCAGGAATCTGATCAAACTCTGAGAGGAATAAACAACATCTGCAGACAAGATTACAGCTTTTGCTCTGTTTAATAATCCTTTATATAGCTCTTTGTCATGTTAGCTTAGCATTTACATTTTACATAAACTCAGTGAACCGTAAACATACTTTCTGTTTTACATTTGTCAGCATGTCAAGAAAACTGCAGGTGTAATTACTCATCTTATATAAATGTGAGTTGGTCTTCCTTGTCAGACAGTCATTACCATATTTATGTTGTGAAAGTTTTGTCAAAACTGCAGATTATGTTTGAAACACTTTCAAATACTGTTGAGAATACTGTAGAACTCATATTGTCATCAGTCTAGTCAAATGAAGTTTGACTGAAACATAAATGTGTTGTGTTGCTCACAGTCAGTATTTGTTACCTTTAGAATAGAATTACATTTTCATAGTCAGGATGTTAAATGGACTTTTTTTTTTACTCTTCTGCATGCATAAAATCCAATATGTTTTTCTTATCACATGAAGACCATTAAATGTATATTATTTTTTTAAATGACAAAAACCCTAAAATAAAGCTCTTTATTCATGGCCTGACATTGAAATATATATTGGGTACACATAATGCAAAAAGTATCAAAGCCATAACTTGTATGTAAAGTGTCCAGATCACGTGCTCCATCAGTAAAGGGTTACTTCTAGACTGAAGTTGTGTCAGATGCTGATGGAGCTCTCAGGTCAGTGGTCATCCTGGTGCGTCTTCTCCTCTGATGGTTTCTCTTACTGTGAGGAGAGTCTGGTGGGTTCAGGAACACCTCATCAGACAGCAGCTTCAGGACCGATCATCAGGTCACTCAGATCCATTGTAAAACATGGCAGATTCAGTGTTAGATTATACTTTCATGTAATAATATCATGGTGTATGAAAAGTCATAGTTTAATACAACATCATCATCTCAGATATGTGGTTGTGGCGACAGCTACAAACGGGGTGAAAAGATGTTGGTGATGTTTGCTATATAAGAGGACTGAGGACTTGGTGGCTGTAATGAACGTCCAGATGACATGGATGATCGAGACCCTCTGAGGTTAAACTAAACTTCACAGAACAATAACCTTGTTTCGTTGCCCTTCTCCAACCTTTCAGTGACGGATGCCTGGACTTTCTTCAACCCTGGTTCAAAATAATTTACTTGGTGTAATAGGAGATTCATTTTAAAATCAAGAATTGTATAATTTAAAATTACTTTCTATACCCTTCAATTTGTGAAAGAAGTTAAACATTCGTATGCCCCTTTTGGTGTCTAAGGGATGAGGGGAGTAACAATGTGAAATACCCGGGGAAAGAGAGAAATGAGCAACCGATGACTTAACAAAAGAATATTTATTAGCAAAAAGATTAAATGCTCACAAGGCAACAACTGAAAACTACTTTCTTACAACAAGAAAGCAACACTAGGTAACAGTATGCAAACAACAGCACACATGGCTTACACACACACACACACACACGGCTTACACACACACACACACACACACACACACACACGGCTTACACACACACACACACACACACACACACACACGGCTTACACACACACACACACACACTACTGCATCAGCATGGTCACGCCGCTGCGCCACACTTGTTCTATGCACTGGGATACACAGAAATCAGGTCAGGTGGTAAAAAAGGACTTTCCACGAAAAAGAGAGGGTATGTTATTTAGACACTTATACAGCGCTTACACTCTTTGTTTTATGAGGACCTCGGCATGGTCCTTTTATACCATATACGTCCTCATAATGTCGGTGTGTAGTCAGGTGAAAAGTCCAAATATACCATATCAACACACACACACACACATACATGTCCGTATGGTGGTCCTCTCTTTTAAACCCTGTGGCACTCATTTGTGCTTTCAATCACCCGCTGCAGCTGGCATCCAGGGAAAGGGCGGCACCTGAGAGGACACAAACAGGACACGTAACATGGACCATAAACAAATAATTTTGAAATTAAATACTACTCACGACAGTTGTAGTTTATGGATATTGGAAATTCAACAAGACTCTCCTAAATGATGATGTATTCAATGACACTATTACAAAACTAGCAAAAGAACTCCTCAGTTGTGGCTTAAACAATGATTAAAAGCTAAAATAGGAATTCTTTAAATTTAACGTCACACATGTTGCTATAAAAGAAGAAAGGAACTAAAGAAACTGATTTGGTGCACAAACTTGACCTTTTATTAACAAAAGAAAATATTATTTTGGAAGAAGAAATCAAATTGAAGGACATTCAGTTACAACTAGATCAAATGTGTTTAGACTTTACATAAGATTTGCTAATTAGCTCAAGAGCTAAGAGACTAGAGACTAAGAGACTAAAGGAAATTATTAACTCTCCTTAATATTGATGGTGCTACCTCCAAAGATCCAAAGTTAATCTAATTTTGTCACTGCACTTCATGAAAATTATGTAAATCCAAATGTAATGCAAACAATTTAAGTTATCTGGAAAAACGCATACCTGTATCCCCTCAATTGATGAAGAACTTAAATCTATGTGTGACTCTGAGTAGACAGCTAATCAAATCAGAGAGGCATTATTCATAATGAAAAAAGACTAATCCCATCTAATAATGGTCTATCTTTAGAATTGTAAATGCACTATGGGAATTTATTCAAAATCCATTAATCTGAATTTACAAAGATTGCATAAGTCGGGGAGAGATGGCAACTATGATCAAACAAATCATTATATGTCTTATCCCCAAACCCAATAAAGACCCTTCAATAATATGAAATTGGCATAACTCTTAACAATAGATTATATGATTTTGGCCTTATTATATGCAAACTGATTAAAGAAAGGGCTGGATCCCATTATTATTTATAACAGGATTTATGAAAAATCGACATATTAGTTGTCACAAAAGGATCATTTTAGATTCGTTGGATTATACAGATGCAGTTTAAGTCTAAGACTCGTATTTAGTTTCTTTTAAAAGGCCTTTGACACAATCAAACAAATGTTTATTTTACAGTCCCTGAAAACATTTGGCTTTGGCAATAACTTTGTTAACACTGTCAGTATGTTTCACAAAGATATTAACAGCTCGGCTATAATTAATTTAAAACCTTCAAAAGATTCCAGGTCAGTGTTTTTTCATGTTCTCTATTTATTTAAGATCTTACAAAAGGTATAAACACAAAACACATTGTAAAAAATTAATTTCAACTGATTATTAACTGTGATATCGCTCATTTACAGAATCACACATTTCAAAGCCAGAAAAAGAACATCAAGTTCCAAATGTACATATTTCAAAAGACACAGCAAGCATTCATAAAATATATATGGGAATAGTTTATTAGGAGTATTAGGAATACAAATTAAATATGACAAAAACCAAACATGTTTATATTTTTCAAATTAATTTCAAACCTCCCTACATGCTCTGAAGTCACAAGCAGAAATCCTTTTTTTAACAGCAAACATGCAATTGAAGTTATATTTGCAATGAACTGCAAGTGATACAACAAACAGATAAATGATATATGATGTTCTGTAGATACACAGCATGCAACCAAATATATAAATCCACAAAAGTCATTTTTATCACTGATGGTGTAGAAAATATTTAGTGAAACTGAAATAGGAACTGAAATAGGAACGAGAGATTGTGTTGCAGTTAAAACCACGATGTCCACTGCACAATGAGCACTCAGCCACACGACCCTAAAAAAAAGGCAGAAAATGTAAATCATACATGTGGTTTAAAGGATAAGTTGGGATTTTGGGGAGAAACAATTATTGTCTTTCATGTGAAAAGTTAGATAGGAAGATCAATATCACTCTTGTATTTGTACAGCTATCATACGCTTAGCTCAGCTTAGCACAAAGACTGGAACCAGAAGTAAACAGCTGGGCTGGTTCTTTCCAGAAATCTGTCTTGCAGCACCTCTAAAACTCACTATCATATCTTGTTTGTGCAAATTGCCAGGTATATGCTAGCTGTTTCCCCCTATATTAAGTCTCTGTGCTAAGCTAAGCTAACCTGCTGCTAATATTAACTGAACAGATATATCAGTGTTATCGATCTTCTCATCTGATTTTCAGCAAGGAAGCAAATTTGCTTATTTCACAAAATGTCCGACTAATGCTTCAGATATGCAATTAAAACAACCAACCCACAAAATTAGCATGTCCCATTTAGAAAAATACAGAAAGTACCTTCATCTTTCTTCTTCTTTTGCTCTTTGTGAAAAGCCTGACCATCCGTCAGAGTCCAGCGGAGTTTAAAGTCTGATAACCCACGTTTCTCCAGTTTAGCATGCAGCTGTAGAGAAATAGATAAAGTGAAATCTGTGAATATCACATCATTACCATAAAACCTTTAATACACATCTCCCTTTGTTCTCCATCCACAAATGAACATAAATATGTTACTCAAAGATTACTTTCTTAAGATTTTGAAATCGTATTTTCTTTTGTGTACATTTTAAATCTTTGTATAAAAAAGCACAGGCACTTGTGCACCAGTGTTCAGAATCTCAACAAACAAAAGAGCAAAGTTGTAAGAAAACCCTGAAACGGTGTGTTTATTTTCTCTGATGGAAGCTGCAAATGTCAACATGGCCTGCTGCCAGTAGTCAGCTAGTTTACACCCAAACCAAGGAGAATACCATCAGTTTACTGAGTTAATTTGTGGGGTTACAGGTTACTATAGAAACGCCCCATTCAGGACTAGCACCACCTCTGTTATGGAGCCGGTCCAAGATGCTCCTTCATGAGAGTTTAGCAAACGTTCCTGGGGAAGTTGAAACTGCAAAAACCATTGTTACCAGGGGTAGTGTAGGTTAAGCAGCTTCAAGATGACTGTACCTGCTCTAAAATCTGCTGCTGAAGGGCGGGATCAGTCAGGTCGGCCTCAGACTGGAACCTTAACTTGAACGTTTGTTGCTTACGTGTATAAACATTTTGACAGATGAAATACTTAGTCATGCTACAGCCAACATCCCACCACGTTCCTGTGGTTGGGTTGACCGCGGCACAGGATTTCACCGTCTGCACTTCTTTGATGGGCTGGTTCTCATTCCAGTTAGTGAAGGTGGTGGGGGTCTGGTCGGACCAGTTAGCCCAGGTCTTTCTGTGGAGACCAATCCAGGTTAACTCTGTCACCAGTGAGGAGATGTCATTATTCTCAGACGGGGTCCTCACACTGGCCAAGTCTGTGTAGTTGGATTTACAGTATGTCCGAGCATCGTACCAAGTCATCAGAGTGTTCACTAAAATGTAATGGGAAGGACCTTTTTCTGAAAGACAACAGAAGAAATGAAGGACAATAGGCTGAACTGTGGGTTGGCATTTTGCCATGAAGGTAAAGAAAAGTAGATTTACAGTCTCTGCAGTATTTTCTGACTAAAAATATATATTATTGATATACTTTACATATATATATATATACGTATATATATACATATATATATATATATATATATATACGTATATATATACGTATATATATATATATACGTATATATATATATATATATATAAACTATTGTAAAACACACATTCTACTGATGTTTTTCTCCTGTCTTAAGGTGCGTTCACACCATTACTTGCGGGGGACCATTTATGATCATTCGCCCAAGACGCCCCGGAGAGGGGCTGTGGCTTATCACTCTGGAAGCCATTCAACTTTCCGCCATCAACCACGGAAGAAATAACCACGACTTCTGCTTAGTACTTGTTGTGGAAGTCCCAGATATCCCAGGAAACTAAACGTCATCTTGTCTGGGTTCTTAACATAGTCCGGAGGAGCTCCATGGATTTTATCGAGCTGTATTTACTGTATCTAGCAAGCCACACGTCGGCTGGTTTACTCCAGCTGTATGAACACAAAAAAAACAGACTTTACTGAGATTTAACTGCAATAAAAGGACAAAAAGGATGCTGAAATAACTACGTAATGACGCCGATTTGTAAAAAGTTTGAATTCATGTTTTGTTAGTTTTCTCCGCAAGATGACAAGCAAATATCTCTCTCTCTCTCTCTCTCTCTCTCTCTCTCTCTATATATATATCTATATATATATATATATATATATATATATATATATATATATATATATATACTGTATATATAATCCTGCTGAGCAGGCAACGGTGACGGGAGCAGCAAAGGGTGGGAACAGCTGGTGATGCAAACAAGAAGTCCTCTGTAGATTAGGCCGTCTCATTTCGGAGACTGCTCGGTCCAGCCTTCGCAATACTCAAAGGACGGCCGACGTAGACCGCGAAGGCTGGGTCCTCCGAAGGATGCAGCCGCTAAATTGAGACACACCTCACTTCACTGCTTCGTGCGCTCCAGTCCTTAGTCCCGCCCTTCTAAGAACTCGGTAGGTTACCAAAAAGTCTCATCTGATTGTCTTAATTGGCTGGCAACACTTTGACACCTGACAAACCAATACAGTAAGGACACGAGAGGTGGGCAACTCCAACTGTAGGACACTTAAGTACTTTTCCAAACTATATTTCTCTGCCTATGAACACAAATGCAAATGTACTGTTTAACAGAAATTTCAAAGAACTTATGTAAACAAATTAGCAGGGCGCTACATGCAAATACTGAATGATAGATATTTTCAGTTGTTAGTGATTGATAGTTATTAGAACATCTGTTTTTACTGTTGTTCTTAGGTTTACAATGTCGTTTTAGTTTTTTTACCACTTTGATGTTATTAATGTTAGTATATTACTGATAAAGATCACATGAGCTTGAAACTGGTCAGAGTTTAAAAACAATATGTCCAACGTAATGCAAGCTTATAATCTAACTTGACTTCTTGCTTGAGTTATAAAGAAACTTGCAGCTGAACTCAGTAAACATCTTTCTTACCATAATAGCAGACTGATGGACGTTCAGACGAACAACTTCCATCATTCCAAAGCCCATCTGTTCTCATCAAAGTGCAGGTCTCATTGTAGTCATTATTATTAGGCTCACTTGTTCTCCAGTTACTATACTCATTATTGAAGTCTGCATTTCCCAGTGCCCACTTCCACCCTTCCATGTTATCATGAAGCCCTATCCATGCGTAGTTTCCAACGCCCTGCAATACTCTGAGCAGCCTGTCGTTGTCGCTTTGATTTTCTACGGT
The DNA here is from genome assembly GCF_023349555.1 of Cebidichthys violaceus. Lineage (NCBI taxonomy): Eukaryota > Metazoa > Chordata > Actinopteri > Perciformes > Stichaeidae > Cebidichthys > Cebidichthys violaceus. The sequence continues at coordinate 670,802 of NW_027176706.1, forward strand.
GGCAAGGTCAGTGAACTTCTCTCTGCAGTAACTCTGAGCGTCGGTCCAGGTCTTCAACATCTCTACATAGTGGTACTCTCTGATGACGTTTGTAGACCGAACAGACAGCACTGATGGATAGAGGACTGTTTTTAATGTACACTCATTTATTCTACTGTAGTTCAATAACCATGCAACAAAAAACAACCATTGTTAAATGTATATCATTATCACCACTGTAAATATGTGTGACTGACTCACTCACACACACAACTTTCACAATCATTTCTCTGACCTGAGAGAGCGAGCACAAACAGCAGAGTCTTCTTCATCCTGGAAATAAAAACATGTTAACTTTGTGCAGTTGTTTTTTACACAGAATATGAGACAGAAAATTTACTAAAAGTAAAAATGCCACAGATTACTTAAACTGTACATAAACAAAGCCAAACAAATATAATTTTTAAGACAAAAGTCCAGGTGGATTTGTGGGGAGTGTTGATAGTTTGACTCATTGTCGTGGAGTTTAAGTTTGTCTGCTTCCATTGATTTGTATGTACCCATGTATTTGTTTATTCCATTTAGGACCACTTTGTGTTTTTAGAAATGGTTTTAAGTATCACCCTCTGGGATTTCTGCATCATCATACTCTTTATATTTGTTGTGCTTTTAAATTCCTAATACAAATCAAATCCATTCAAATGGAATTGGTGATGAGAAACTTTTGTTTTAGCTCAAGTTTTAAATCGAGGAATGATACCTTAATTCAGTGTTTTTCAACCTTTGCTGAGCTGAGGGACATTTTTTACATTAAAAAGATCCCGCGGCACACCAACAACCAAAAAAGTTCCAAAATGACACTTTTTAGCATAATGCAGCATATATGCCATGGATGTCAAACTCAATCACAGAGAGGGCCAACATTTTAAATTGGGACAACGTTGAGGGCCAAATAGGGTCAACATTTAATAAACAGGATAAAAGGGATATTGGACAAAGTGCAAAAAGAAATTATTTTATGCACATGTACCAGAGCCAGATGTTTGGCATCTTTTCTTTGCTGCCAGTTCATTAATATCTGTGTCATTGCACTGGAGGTCTATCAGCTCCATTTGGATGTGCACAGGCGCTCTTTCCACGTCAACTGCAAACGGATTGCTGAGTAGTTCAAATTAAATTTCTGAACTGCAAAATCGGCAAATTGCCGAGTGAACTCTGTGCCAAGTGCGCCCAGTTAATCAGCAAAATGCGCAGTCTGGAACACAGCGGTGGGGACACGGACAGTGACCCAAGTTTCCTTTCTCCATCTGAGTCTCCCACCGGAGCAGTTTGGCTTGGAAAGCTCTCACTGCATCATATATGTCTGTGATCACACATGTCTCGTGATCATACATGTCAGTGATCACACGTCCCCGTCCCTGAAGCTGGAGGTTTAGCGCAGTGAGATGCTTCGTTATGTCACGCAAAAAGGCCAGCTCACATTGCCACGTTTCGTCCCGGAGCTCTGTGGTGAGCCAGTTATGATAGACATGATATTTTCTCGCGGGCCGGATATAATTGTACCGAGGGCCGCTGACAACTTAATGACAAGTCTCTCTCATTTGTTGATCCTTACTAGGCTTTTCATCTGGGTTAGAATGTTGTCCAGGGCCCGGTTCAGAGTCTGCATTTTTCCTTTTCAAATATTTCTCCATCGCTGTTCGTCTTGTCACGCAATCTCTCCCGTGCGTCATTTAATTCTTAAATTAACAAGGTCATTATTGCGCTACCTACTGTCACCCACTGGCATGTAAGAGTATTTATTACTTAGCCAGCCACTATATTGCAGGCTCAGACGCTCAACAATGGCAAAGTATTTGCAGAAACTAAATAATATTTTTTTGCACCGATTAAGTGATATTGGACATTTTCCCACGGCACACCTGACGATCTCTCATGGCACACTGGTGTGACCGCGACACGGTGGTTGAAAATCACTGCCTTAATTATTGGCATATAAAACTATTGGCATATAAAATTTAATTTAATGACCTTAAACTTCACAACTAAATCATCATATAACAGGTCTAAAAGTTGTATAGTGAGGTAAGCATATGAAACTCAAAGAAGAAGATAGAAAACATCAAAGAAAGGAAGAAGATCATCAGGCCTACCTCAGAAAGTTCCAGCTCTTGTTCCTCCACTTTGTTTCAACACATCTCAAACCTTTAGTTGGTGTTCTCTTACTTTTATTCACTTGCTCTCCTCCGTCTCCAAAGGTAATTATGCAAAGTAATGTCATTGATTTAATTCTGACTTTGGATTAAAGTATGTAGAAACATACAAATCAAGGTGGTGAAATTGAGCTTGTGACCTTAAACTCAGTCACGACCAAACAATCATGAAAGCAACTGGTATTAGTATAAAGAGTAGTTAACCCATATGATAACGTCATTTTAGAGAATGTCTATCAAACCAGCACCTGCATATCTTGATGAACTGGAGAGGCTGGAGCCTATCCCAGCATGCACTGGTGGAGGAACACAGACAGATACATACAATTCATTACAAAGCTTTTTGTTGATTGAGGAGTTCATACATTCACTTTGATAATTGATAGAAACCTTCATTATGAACATTAATATTCATGTATTTTAAAAGTAGCAATACTACAATGTTAACGTTACAAGTGAAAGCTCTGCATTCAAAACTGTATTTGACGAAAAGTAACTATGAAGAGTAAAATGTAGTAAAAGTCAACAACAAGTGAAGTCTCAAAATATGTAATTTTTAAAATAACATTTGTCCTCAAAATACCATCTGTTGAAGTCTTTGGTACCATAGTTTAACATTTCCCATCTGGCAAAGTTGATTGGGAAATATATTTGGTTGCTATCAGTGGTTTAGGAAACACGAAAGTAATTATGTAAAACCCAAAGTCTTCATCTCACTTGTCATTTATTAGCAGAGCTTTAACTAAAATTTGCATTCACTATCAGGTGGTGAAATGAAGCATACGACCTACTGCTCCAGGGTCATTCACATAGTTAAAAAGGACATATTATACAAATTATCAGGTTCCTATTTTACATTTTGTTGTTCTACTAGAACACACTTGCATGCTGTAATATTTAAATAACACTTTATTCCTTCTCATGCTTTCTGCCAGTCTGCTTTGATTGGTCACTATTTCCAGGGCTGCCTGTCTAACAAGCGTTGTCTGAACAGCTTTACTAGTGGCAGCCGGGCCTCAGTGTGTCTCTCCACTGAAGGTTAGAAGCACTTTTACCGTGAATAATAACATAGTTAAAAGTTTATTGATCAAAAACTAAACACAGCATGAGTTCCAGCAGGAATCTGATCAAACTCTGAGAGGAATAAACAACATCTGCAGACAAGATTACAGCTTTTGCTCTGTTTAATAATCCTATATATAGCTCTTTGTCATGTTAGCTTAGCATTTACATTTTACATAAACTCAGTGAACCGTAAACATGCTTTCTGTTTTTTCATTTGTCAGCATGTCAAGAAAACTGCAGGTGTAATTATTCATCTTATATAAGCGTGAGTTGGTCTTCCTTGTCAGACAGTCATTACCATATTTATGTTGTGAAAGTTTTGTCAAAACTGCAGATTATGTTTGAAACACTTTCAAATACTGTTGAGAATACTGTAGAAATCATATTGTCATCAGTCTAGTCAAATTAAGTTTGACTGAAACATAAATGTGTTGTGTTGCTCACAGTCAGTATTTGTTACCTTTAGAATAGAATTACATTTTCATAGTCAGGATGTTAAATGGACTTTCTTTTTTTTTACTCTTCTGCATGCATAAAATCCAATATGTTTTTCTTATCACATGAAGATCATTAAATGTATATTATTTTTTTAAATGACAAAAACCCTAAAATAAAGCTCTTTATTCATGGCCTGACATTGAAATATATATTGGGTACACATAATGCAAAAAGTATCAAAGCCATAACTTGTATGTAAAGTGTCCAGATCACGTGCTCCATCAGTAAAGGGTTACTTCTGGACTGAAGTTGTGTCAGATGCTGATGGAGCTCTCAGGTCAGTGGTCATCCTGGCGCGTCTTCTCCTCTGATGGTTTCTCTTACTGTGAGGAGAGTCTGGTGGGTTCAGGAACACCTCATCAGACAGCAGCTTCAGGACCGATCATCAGGTCACTCAGATCCATTGTAAAACATGGCAGATTCAGTGTTAGATTATACTTTCATGTAATAATATCATGGTGTATGAAAAGTCATAGTTTAATACAACATCATCATCTCAGATATGTGGTTGTGGCGACAGCTACAAACGAGGTGAAAAGATGTCGGTGATGTTTGCTATATAAGAGGACTGAGGACTTGGTGGCTGTAATGAACGTCCAGATGACATGGATGATCGAGACCCTCCGAGGTTAAACTAAACTTCACAGAACAATAACCTTGTTCCGTTGCTCTTCTCCAACCTTTCAGTGACGGATGCCTGGCTCACACACACACACACACACACACACACACACAGGTAGGTATGTAATAGGTGGACTTTTTTTTCGCCATACAGGCCTCGTTGTGGTTTGGATTGACTACCCTTTCCTGAGGTCCCACAGCTTTGGCAGTTAGGTTAAAACACTCCAAAAAATCAGAAAAAAATTCAGCTCACTTTAGATTTCAGATATAACCTACACAACTTCATACACAGCAACCTAATTATATTGTGGTATAGGCAGACAGTTCTATTTTGACAAAAGTGTGACTTATAAGGAGCAAAAAAACACTGTTGGGTCTTTAAAGGGACAATGATCCCGCCCTCCTAATTAACATAAATACACAGTTCTGACAGGACACAGCATTACTGGAACAGTCAATTTAATATCAAAATGAATCTTAATGGATGAACAAATTTGAGGCATGTAAACACAACATTCAAAGGTGGCCCCTTCTAGAGTGAGAGAGTATATATATATGGATGGTTAGGTACTTCATCTTGGAATTAGGGTTTACATTGTCATCGTTTACAAGCCTTCCAAGTGACCCATCCTCTTTTGCTGCATCAACACTACAAAAACTCAAGTAAATATTAGTTTCATAACAGTAAGTATATAAAATAAAGGCAATGTGTCATTTAATTTTGATTAGACTGAGCATTGACATAATACGCACCACCATAATTTTCCATTTAAATGAAACTCGAGGTCGTGGTAAAGTCTGTCTCCTCTCACATTCTTGCTGGCTTATTAGTTCACCTCTGTATTCTAACAGAAATTCTCCTTTTTCAAATGGAGCACAGGTGAAGATGCCGCGACCTAGTTCATATACACAGAAAAAACATCTGTTAAGTTTATTCATACTTTAATCGTAATTACGAAATCAGAACATTCAACTTACCTTTGAAGGCATTGATGTATTTGATGTCAAATCCCACTTTGTAACCTCCAGTATCAATGTCAAATTTTGCATCATCCTTTGGATTTATGCGTCTACGCCGTTGCATATTTTTTTGCTGAAATTACCAAAGAAGATGGTTGTCAGGATTGTTATCTTCATTTATAGGACATGCGTGATCAGAAAACATTCTATAGCCGTGTAAACCAGTAATATACTGGGATGAAATATGAAAAAAAATGCATAACTGCTCTATTCATATTTTTATTTGACACTGCTTGACGGGTTTACATTTTAAGAATATCTTTAGACTATTTAAGATTAAATGTAGAAGTTAAGTAAGTCCCTTGCTTCGTTTTTTCCTTCCAAAACTCGTTAGCTCTTTTGCTAACGCTAGCTAACGTTAGCTAACACACCATGAGGCTTGACACTACCCTTAAAAATCACAAAGCATGCCATCATAGCTCACCTCACGCTGTCTCATATTCTCCAGTCTTAACTGAATCACCTGCAGCCAGTTCCGTTTTATACTTACAAATATAAATGCTTACCTGGTGGTGTTTAATCCTCCATTAGTCCATGAGTCCATTCACTTGCGTTCCATGTCTGTCTCTATGTTTAAAGAGCTGAGGGAGGCGTGGACTTGACTTCTCAAATAGCTACCTCCCACAGGTGTAAACCGGTCAATCGGACGCACCTTGGACTTGGCGTCAGTACTTCCCTCCGACTTCTTGCCCCCGCGAGAAAACCAGCCAATCACAAGGCAGCCCGCGAAATGTTAACCGTGTGTATCGAAATGTGTATATACTGCATCAGCATGGTCACGCCGCTGCGCCGCACTTGTTCTATGCACTGGGATACACAGAAATCAGGTCAGGTGGTAAAAAAGGACTTTCCACGAAAAAGAGAGGGTATGTTATTTAGACACTTATACGGCGCTTACACTCTTTGTTTTATGAGGACCTCGGCATGGTCCTTATATACCATATACGTCCTCATAATGTTGGTGTGTAGTCAGGTGAAAAGTCCAAATATACCATATCAACACACACACACATACATGTCCGTATGGTGGTCCTCTCTTTTAAACCCTGTGGCACTCATTTGTGCTTTCAATCACCCGCTGCAGCTGGCATCCAGGGAAAGGGCGGCACCTGAGAGGACACAAACAGGACACGTAACATGGACCATAAACAAATAATTTTGAAATTAAATACTACCCACGACAGTTGTAGTTTATGGATATTGGAAATTCAACAATTAAAAAACTAGCAAAAGAACTCCTCAGTTGTGGCTTAAACAATGATTAAAAGCTAAAATAGGAATTCTTTAAATTTAACGTCACACATGTTGCAATAAAAGAAGAAAATAACTAAAGAAACTGATTTGGTGCACAAACTTGACCTTTTATTAACAAAAGAAAATATTATTTTGGAAGAAGAAATCAAATTGAAGGACATTCAGCTACAACTAGATCAAATGTGTTTAGACTTGACATAAGATTTGTTAATTAGCTCAAGAGCTAAGAGACTAGAGGAAGGGGAAAAGAACACACATCTTTTTTAAAGGAAATTATTAACTGTCCTTAATATTGATGGTGCTACCTCCAAAGATCTAAAGTTAATCTCCAATTTTGTCACTGCACTTCATGAAAATTATGTAAATCCAAATGTAATGCAAACAGTTTAAGTTATCTGGAAAAACATATACCTGTATCCCCTCAATTGATGAAGAACTTAAATCTATGTGTGACTCTGAGTAGACAGCGAATCAAATCAGAGAGGCATTATTCATAATGAAAAAAGACTAATCCCATCTAATAATGGTCTATCTTTAGAATTGTAAATGCACGATGGGAATTTATTCAAAATCCATTAATCTGAATTTACAAAGATTGCATAAGTCGGGGAGAGATGGCAACTATGATCAAACAAATCATTATATGTCTTATCCCCAAACCCAATAAAGACCCTTCAATAATATGAAATTGGCATAACTCTTAACAATAGATTATATGATTTTGGCCTTATTATATGCAAACTGATTAAAGAAAGGGCTGGATCCCATTATTATTTATAACAGGATTTATGAAAAATCTACATATTAGTTGTCACAAAACGATCATTTTAGATTTGTTGGATTATACAGATGCAGTTTAAGTCTAAGACTCGTATTTAGTTTCTTTTAAAAGGCCTTTGACACAATCAAACAAATGTTTATTTTACAGTCCCTGAAAACATTTGGCTTTGGCAATAACTTTGTTAACACTGTCAGTATGTTTCACAAAGATATTAACAGCTCGGCTATAATTAATTTAAAACCTTCAAAAGATTCAGAAAGGTATGAACACAAAACACATTGTAAAAAATTAATTTCAACTGATTATTAACTGTGATATCGCTCATTTACAGAATCACACATTTCAAAGCCAGAAAAAGAACATCAAGTTCCAAATGTACATATTTCAAAAGACATAGCAAGCGTTCATAAAACATATATGGGAATAGTTTATTAGGAGTATTAGGAATACAAATTAAATATGACAAAAACCAAACATGTTTATATTTTTCAAATTAATTTCAAACCTCCCTACATGCTCTGAAGTCACAAGCAGAAATCCTTTTTTTAACAGCAAACATGCAAATAAAGTTATATTTGCAATGAACTGCAAGTGACACAACAAACAGATAAATGATATATGATGTTCTGTAGATACACAGCATGCAACCAAATATATAAATCCACAAAAGACATTTTTATCACTGATGGTGTAGAAAATATTTAGTGAAACTGAAATAGGAACTGAGAGATTGTGTTGCAGTTAAAACCACGATGTCCGCTGCACAATGAGCACTCAGCCGCACAACTCTAAAAAAAAGGCAGAAAATGTAAATCATACATGTGATTTAAAGGATAAGTTGGAAATTTGGGGAAAAACAATTATTGTCTTTCATGTGAAAAAACAGATAAGAAGATCAATATCACTCTTGTATTTGTACAGCTATCATACGCTTAGCTTAGCACAAAGACTGGAACCAGATGTAAACAGCTGGGCTGGTTCTTTTCTAGAAATCTGTCTTGCAGCACCTCTAAAACTCACTCAGATTCAGATATGCAATTAAAGCAACCAACCCACAAAATAATGATCCCCGCTATTTAGAAAAATACAAAAAGTACCTTCATCTTTCTTCTTCTTTTGCTCTTTGTGAAAAGCCTGCCCATCCGTCAGGGTCCAGCGGAGTTTAAAGTCTGATAACCCATGTTTCTCCAGTTTAGCATGCAGCTGTAGAGAAATAGATAAAGTTGAATCTGTGATTATCACATCATAACCTTATGACCTTTAATACACATCTCCTTTGTTCTCCATCCACTAATGAACATAAATGTTACTCAGAGATTTCTTACCTTCTTGAAATTTTTAAATTGTATTTTCTTTTGTGTAAATTTTAAATCTTTGTATAAAAAAGCACAGGCACTTGTGCACCAGTGTTCAGAATCTAAACAAACAAAAGAGCAAAGTTGTAAGAAAACCCTGAAACGGTGTGTTTATTTTCTCTGATGGAAGCTGCAAATGTTAACATGGCCTGCTGCCAGTAGTAAGCTAGTTTACACCCAAACCAAGGAGAATACCATCAGTTTACTGAGTTAATTTGTGGGGTTACAGGTTACTTTAGAAAAAGCCCCATTCAGGACTAGCACCACCTCTGTTATGGAGCCGGTCGAGGATGCTCCTTCATGAGTGTTTAGCAAACGTTCCTGGGGAAGTTGACACTGTAAAACCATTGTTACCAGGGGTAGTGTAGGTTAAGCAGCTTGAAGATGACTGTACCTGCTCTAAAATCTGCTGCTGAAGGGCGGGATCAGTCAGGTCGGCCTCAGACTGGAACCTTAACTTGAACGTTTGTTGCTTACGTGAATGAACATTTTGACAGATGAAATAGTTAGTCATGTTACAGTCAACATCCCACCATGTTCCTGTGGTTGGGTTGACCGCGGCACAGGATTTCACCGTCTCCGTTCTTTTCTTGGGCTGATTCTCTTCCCAGTTAGTGAAGGTGGTGGGGGTCTGGTCGGACCAGTTAGCCCAGGTCTTTCTGTGGAGACCGATCCAGGTGTAGTCTGTCAGCAGTGAGGAGATGTCATTATTCTCAGACGGGGTCCTCACACTGGCGAGGTCTGTGTAGTTGGATTTACAGTATGTCCTAGCATCGTACCAAGTCATCAGAGTGTTCACTAAAATGTAATGGGAAGGACCTTTTTCTGAAAGACAACAGAAGAAATGAAGGACAACAGGTTGAACTGTGGGTTAACATTTTGCCATGAAGGTAAAGAAAGGTAGATTTACAGTCTCTGCAGTATTTTCTGACTAATAATATATATTATTGATATATATATATATATATATATAAACTATTGTAAAACACACATTCTACTGATGTTTTTCTACTGTCTTAAGGTGCGTTCACACCATTACTCGTGGGGGACCATTTATGATCATTCGCCCAAGACGCCCCCGGAGAGGTCTGAATTGAGACACACCTCACTTCACCGCTTCGTACCCGGTACGTTGCCAAAAAGTCTCATCTGATTTTCTTAATTGGCTGGCAACACTTTGACACCTGACAAACCAATACAGTAAGGACACGAGAGGTGGGCAACTCGAACTGTAGGACACTTAAGTACTTTTCCAAACTATATTTCTCTGACTATGAACACAAATGCAAATGTGCTGTTTTACAGAAATTTTAAAGAACACATGCAAACAAATTGGCAGGGCGCTACATGTAAATACTGAATGATAGATATTTTTATTTGTTACTGATTGATAGTTATTGGAACATCTGTTTTTACTGTTGTTTTAAGGTTTTACAATGTTGTTTTAGTTTTTGTACCACTTTGGTGTTATTAATGTTAGTATATTACTGATAAATATCACATGAGCTTGAAACTGGTCAGAGTTTAAAAACAATATGTCCAACTTAATGCAAGCTTATAATCTAACTTGACTTCTTGCTTGAGTTATAAGGCAACTTGCAACTGAACTCAGTAAACATCTTTCTTACCATAATAGCAGACTGATGGACGTGGACCCGAACAACTTCCATCATTCCAAAGCCCATCTGTTCTCATCAAAGTGCAGGTCTCGTTGTAGTCCTTATTATTAGGCTCACCTGTTCTCCAGTTACTATACTCATTATTCAAGTCTGCATTTCCCAATGCCCACTTCTATTTGGTTGCTATCAGTGGTTTAGGAAACACTAAAGTAATTATGTAAAACCCAATGTCTTCATCTCACTTGTCCTTTATTATCAGAGCTTCAACTCAAATTTGCATTCACTATCAGGTGGTGAAATGAAGCATATGACCTACTGCTCCAGAGTCATTCACATAATTAAAAAGGACATATTATACAAATTATCAGGTTCATATTTTACATGTTGTTGTTCTACTAGAACACACTTGCATGCTGTAATATTTAAATAACACTTTATTCTTCTCATGATTTCTGCCAGTCTGCTTTGATTGGTCACTATTTCCAGGGCTGCCTGTCAAACAAGCGTTGTCTGAACAGCTTTACTAGTATTAATGGTCTATCTTTAGAATTTTAAATGCATGATGGGAAATTATTCAGAACGCATTAATCTTAATGTACAAAGATTGCATAAGTCGGGGAGAGATGGCAACTTTGATCAAACAAATCATTATATATCTTATCCCCAAACCCAATAAAGACCCTTTATTAATACGAAATTGGCAAAACTCTTTCAACAGTAGATTAAACGATTTTGGCCTGAATATATGCAAACTGATTACAGAAAGTACTGGATCCCATTATTGCTCAAAACAGGATTTTTGAAAAATCTACATATTATTTGTAACACAAGGATCATTTTAGATTTGTTGGATTATACAGATGAAGTTTAAGTCTAAGACTCTTATTTAGATTCTTTTAAAAGGCATTTGACACAATCAAACAAACATTTACTTTACAGTCCCTGAAAACATTTGGCTTTTGCAATAACTTTGTTAACACTGTCAGTATGTTTCACAAAGATATCAACAGCTTGGATATAATTCATTTAAATACCTCAAAAGATTCCAGGTCAGTGTTTTTTCATGTTCTCTATTTATTTAAGATCTTACAAAAGGTATGAACACAAAACACATTGTAAAAAATGACTTTTAACTGATTATTAATTGTGATGCCGTTCATTTACAGAATCACACATTTCAAAGCCAGAAAAAGATAAACATCAAGTTCAACATGTACACATTTCAAAAGACACAGCAAGTGCTCATAAAACATATATGGGAATAGTTTATTAGGAGTATTAGGAATACAAATTAAATAAGACAAAAACCAAACATGTTTATATTTTTTAAACTAATTACAAACCTCCCTACATGCTCTGAAGTCACAAGCAGAAATAAAAAATGTTAACAACAAACATGCAAATAAAGTTCTATTTGCAACGGATTGCAAGTGACACAACAAACAGATAAATGATATATGATGTTCTGTAGATACACAGCATGCAACCAAACATATAAATCCACAAAAGACATTTTTATCACTGATGGTGTAGAAAATATTTAGTGAAACTGAAATAGGAACTGAGAGATTGTGTTGCAGTTAAAACCACAATGTCCGCTGCACAATGAGCACTCAGCCACACGACCCTAAAAAAAAGGCAGAAAATATAAATCATACATGTGGTTTAAAGGATTAGTTGTAAATTTGGGGGAAAACAATTATTGTCTTTCATGTGAAAAATCAGATAGGAAGATCAATATCACTCTTGTATTTGTACAGCTATCATACGCTTAGCTTAGCTTAGCTTAGCTTAGCACAAAGACTGGAACCAGAAGTAAACAGCTGGGCTGGTTCTTTCCAGAAATCTGTCTTGCAGCACCTCTAAAACTCACTATCATATCTTGTTTGTGCAACTTGCCAGGTATATGCTAGCTGTCCCCCCCTATATTAAGTCTCTGCTAATATTAAATGAACAGATATATCAGTGTTATCAATCTTCTCATCTGACTTTCAGCAAGGAAGCAAATTAGCTTATTTCACAAAATGTCCAACTAATGCTTAATGCTCTTATTGTATTCGTATTACTTTTTTGCACTAACTGTTTTTCTTTGTTTCTGCTCTGTACTTTGGCTCTGAGTTATGCTCTGCTTCATGCTCTTAGATGCTTGTTTGGAAAAGGAGATGTACTTATGACTTCTGGTGACTAGTAGTTCTTTTGATTACCAATGTTGAATGCACTTATTGTAAGTCGCTTTGGATAAAAGCATCTGCTAAATGACTGTAATGTAATGTAATGCTTCAGATAAGCAATTGAAGCAACCAACCCACAAAATAATGATCTCCGCTATTTAGAAAAATACAAAAAGTACCTTCATCTTTCTTCTTCTTTTGCTCTTTGTGAAAAGCCTGCCCATCCGTCTGGGTCCAGCGGAGTTTAAAGTCTGATAACCCATGTTTCTCCAGTTTAGCATGCAGCTGTAGAGAAATAGATAAAGTTAAATCTGTGAATATCACATCATAACCTTATGACCTTTAATACACATCTCCTTTTGTTCTCCATCCACTAATGAACATAAATGTTACTCAGAGATTTCTTACCTTCTTGAAATTTTTAAATTGTATTTTCTTTTGTGTAAATTTTAAATCTTTGTATACAAAAGCACAGGCACTTGTGCACCAGTGTTCAGAATCTAAACAAACAAAAGAGCAAAGTTGTAAGAAAACCCTGAAACGGTGTTTATTTTCTCTGATGGAAGCTGCAAATGTTAACATGGCCTGCTGCCAGTAGTCAGCTAGTTTACACCCAAACCAAGGAGAATACCATCAGTTTACAGTTAATTTGTGGGGTTACAGGTTACTATAGAAACGCCCCATTCAGGACTAGCACCACCTCTGTTATGGAGCCGGTCCAAGATGCTCCTTCATGAGCGTTTAGCAAACGTTCCTGGGGAAGTTGACACTGTAAAAACCATTGTTGCCAGGGGTAGTGTAGGTTAAGCAGCTTCAAGATTACTGTACCTGCTCTAAAATCTGCTGCTGAAGGGCGGGATCAGTCAGGTCGGCCTCAGACTGGAACCTTAACTTGAACGTTTGTTGCTGACGTGAATAAACATTTTGACAGATGAAATAGTTAGTCATGTTACAGTCAACATCCCACCACGTTCCTGTGGTTGGGTTTACTGCGGCACAGGATTTCATCGTCTGCGATTTTAGGTTTGGCTGGTTCTTTTTCCAGTTAGTGAAGGTGGTGGGGGTTTGGTCGGACCAGTAAGCCCAGGTATGTCTGTGGAGACCGATCCAGGTGTTCGTTGTCAGCAGTGGGGAGATCTCATTACTCTCAGACAGGTTCCTCACACTGGTGAGGTCTGTGTAATTGGATCTACAGTATGTCCTAGCATCGTACCAAGTCATCAGAGTGTTCACTAAAATGTAATGGGAAGGACCTTTATCTGAAAGAAAAAAGAAGAAATAAAGGACAATAAGTTGAACTGTGGGTTGGCATTTTGCCATGAAGGTAAATAAAGATACATTTGCAGTAGAGCCACCTTTGAAGTCTCTGCAGTATTCAAAAATGTAAAACACACATTCTACAGTCTTAGACACATTTCTATAATTCAAATCCAAAATTCAACACAAAGATGAAATAATTACGGTGTTTATAATTTTATTTAATCATTTTCAATACAAGCTGACAGGAGAAACAAGTGAAGAGCGACATAAAAAGGGACAGTTAGTGAACATAGAGGGTGAGAAATAGAAGAGTAGTGTATTTTTTGTTGTATTTTCAGATTGTGGATCATTCATTGCAAACTTTAACCTGATTCTATGTATTACTGCATGGCAGATCATTTATGCCCCTGAACCCCCCCTTTGTGACCGTGGCTAAGTAGAGAACAGGGCCGCCTTTCAATTAGAGGGTAGGTGGTTTGATCCCCTGCTCTGCTAGTCTCATGTCAATGTGTCCTTGAGCAAGACACTTAACCCCAAAATTGCTCTCATAGCTGCTGCGCCTACGGTAGATAGATACTGAATTGTAAGTCGCTTTGGATAAAAGCGTCTGCTAAATGACTGTAATGTAATGTAATGTGAAGTTTTTGGACGTCAGTATTCCCAAAACTTGACATTAGACCATAATTCAGTAAATTTTCTCCTTGCTTGAGTTATAAAGCAACTTGCAACTGAACTCAGTAAACATTTTTCTTACCATAATAGCAGACTGCAGAATGTAAAGACGAACAACTTTTGTCATCCAAATCCCCATCTGTTCTCATCAAAGCACAGGTCTCGTTGTAGTCCTTTCTATCAGGATCACCTATTCTCCAGTTACTATACTCATTATTCAAGTCTACATTTCCCAGTGCCCACTTCCACCCTTTCATTTTTTCATCATGAAGCCCTATCCACGTGTAGTTTCCAACGCCCTGCAATACTCTGAGCAGCCTGTCGTTGTCGCTTTGATTTTCTACGGTGGCAAGGTCAGTGAACTTCTCTCTGCAGTAACTCTGAGCGTCGGTCCAGGTCTTCAACATCTCTACATAGTGGTACTCTCTGATGACGTTTGTAGACCGAGCAGACAGCACTGATGGATAAAGGACTGTTTTTAATGTACACTCATTTATTCTACTGTAGTTCAATAACCATGCAACAAAAAACAACCATTGTTAAATGTATATCATTATCACCACTGTAAATATGTGTGACTGACTCACTCACACACACAACTTTCACAATCATTTCTCTGACCTGAGAGAGCGAGCACAAACAGCAGTGTCTTCTTCATCCTGGAAATAAAAACATGTTAACTTTGTGCAGTTGTTTTTTACACAGGATATGAGACAGAAAATTTACTAAAAGTAAAAATGCCACAGATTACTTAAACTGTACATAAACAAAGCCAAACAAATATAATTTTTAAGACAAAAGTCCAGGTGGATTTGTGGGGAGTGTTGATAGTTTGACTCATTGTCGTGGAGTTTAAGTTTGTCTGCTTCCATTGATTTGTATGTACCCATGTATTTGTTTATTCCATTTAGGACCACTTTGTGTTTTTAGAAATGGTTTTAAGTATCACCCTCTGGGATTTCTGCATCATGATACTCTTTATATTTGTTGTGCTTTTAAATTCCTAATAAAAATCAAATCCATTCAAATGGGATTAGTGATGAGAAACTTTTGTTTTAGCTCAAGTTTTAAATCGAGGAATGATACCTTAATTCAGTGTTTTTCAACCTTTGCTGAGCTGAGGCACATTTTTTACATTAAAAAGATCCCGCGGCACACCAACAACCAAAAAAGTTCCAAAATGACACTTTTTAGCATAATGCAGCATATATGCCATGGATGTCAAACTCAATCACAGAGAGGGCCAACATTTTAAATTGGGACAACGTTGAGGGCCAAATAGGGTCAACATTTAATAAACAGGATAAAAGGGATATTGGACAAAGTGCAAAAAGAAATTATTTTATGCACATGTACCAGAGCCAGATGTTTGGCATCTTTTCTTTGCTGCCAGTTCATTAATATATGTGTCATTGCACTGGAGGTCTATCAGCTCCATTTGGATGTGCACAGGCGCTCTTTCCACGTCAACTGCAAACGGATTGCTGAGTAGTTCAAATTAAATTTCTGAACTGCAAAGTCGGCAAATTGCCGAGTGAACTCTGTGCCAAGTGCGCCCAGTTAATCAGCAAAATGCGCAGTCTGGAACACAGCGGTGGGGACACGGACAGTGACTCAAGTTTCCTTTCTCCATCTGAGTCTCCCACAGGAGCAGTTTGGCTTGGAAAGCTCTCACTGCATCATATATGTCTGTGATCACACATGTCTCGTGATCATACATGTCAGTGATCACACGTCCCCGTCCCTGAAGCTGGAGGTTTAGCGCAGTGAGATGCTTCGTTATGTCACGCAAAAAGGCCAGCTCACATTGTCACGTTTCGTCCCGGAGCTCTGTGGTGAGCCAGTTATGATAGACATGATATTTTCTCGCGGGCCGGATATAATTGTACCGAGGGCCACTGACAACTTAATGACAAGTCTCTCTCATTTGTTGATCCTTACTAGGCTTTTCATCTGGGTTAGAATGTTGTCCAGGGCCCGGTTCAGAGTCTGCATTTTTCCTTTTCAAATATTTCTCCATCGCTGTTCGTCTTGTCACGCAATCTCTCCCGTGCGTCATTTAATTCTTAAATTAACAAGGTCATTATTGCGCTACCTACTGTCACCCACTGGCATGTAAGAGTATTTATTACTTAGCCAGCCACTATATTGCAGGCTCAGACGCTCAACAATGGCAAAGTATTTGCAGAAACTAAATAATATTTTTTTGCACCGATTAAGTGATATTGGACATTTTCCCACGGCACACCTGACGATCTCTCATGGCACACTGGTGTGACCGCGACACGGTGGTTGAAAATCACTGCCTTAATTATTGGCATATAAAATTATTGGCATATAAAATTTAATTTAATGACCTTAAACTTCACAACTAAATCATCATATAACAGGTCTAAAAGTTGTATAGTGAGGTAAGCATATGAAACTCAAAGAAGAAGATAGAAAACATCAAAGAAAGGAAGAAGATCATCAGGCCTACCTCAGAAAGTTCCAGCTCTTGTTCCTCCACTTTGTTTCAACACATCTCAAACCTTTAGTTGGTGTTCTCTTACTTTTATTCACTTGCTCTCCTCCGTCTCCAAGGGTAATTATGCAAAGTAATGTCATTGATTTAATTCTGACTTTGGATTAAAGTATGTAGAAACATACAAATCAAGGTGGTGAAATTGAGCTTGTGACCTTAAACTCAGTCACGACCAAACAATCATGAAAGCAACTGGTATTAGTATAAAGAGTAGTTAACCCATATGATAACGTCATTTTAGAGAATGTCTATCAAACCAGCACCTGCATATCTTGATGAACTGGAGAGGCTGGAGCCTATCCCAGCATGCACTGGTGGAGGAACACAGACAGATACATACAATTTATTACGGAGCTTTTTGTTGATTGAGGAGTTCATACATTCACTTTGATAATTGATAGAAACCTTCATTATGAACATTAATATTCATGTATTTTAAAAGTAGCAACACTACAATGTTAACGTTACAAGTGAAAGCTCTGCATTCAAAACTGTATTTGAGGAAAAGTAACTATGAAGAGTAAAATGTACTAAAAGTCAACAACAAGTGAAGTATCAAAATATGTAATTTTTGAAATAACATTTGTCCTCAAAATACCATCTGTTGAAGTCTTTGGTACCATAGTTTAACATTTCCCATCTGGCAAAGTTGATTGGGAAATATATTTGGTTGCTATCAGTGGTTTAGGAAACACGAAAGTAATTATGTAAAACCCAAAGTCTTCATCTCACTTGTCATTTATTAGCAGAGCTTTAACTCAAATTTGCATTCACTATCAGGTGGTGAAATGAAGCATACGACCTACTGCTCCAGGGTCATTCACATAGTTAAAAAGGACATATTATACAAATTATCAGGTTCCTATTTTACATTTTGTTGTTCTACTAGAACACACTTGCATGCTGTAATATTTAAAAAACACTTTATTCCTTCTCATGCTTTCTGCCAGTCTGCTTTGATTGCTCACTGTTTCCAGGGCTGCCTGTCAAACAAGCGTTGTCTGAACAGCTTTACTAGTGGCAGCCGGGCCTCAGTGTGTCTCTGCACTGAGGGTTAGAAGCACTTTTACCGTGAATAATAACATAGTTAAAAGTTTATTGATCAAAAACTAAACACAGCATGAGTTCCAGCAGGAATCTGATCAAACTCTGAGAGGAATAAACAACATCTGCAGACAACATTACAGCTTTTGCTCTGTTTAATAATCCTATATATAGCTCTTTGTCATGTTAGCTTAGCATTTACATTTTACATAAACTCAGTGAACCGTAAACATACTTTCTGTTTTACATTTGTCAGCATGTCAAGAAAACTGCAGGTGTAATTACTCATCTTATATAAGCGTGAGTTGGTCTTCCTTGTCAGACAGTCATTACCATATTTATGTTGTGAAAGTTTTGTCAAAACTGCAGATTATGTTTGAAACACTTTCAAATACTGTTGAGAATACTGTAGAACTCATATTGTCATCAGTCTAGTCAAATTAAGTTTGACTGAAACATAAATGTGTTGTGTTGCTCACAGTCAGTATTTGTTACCTTTAGAATAGAATTACATTTTCATAGTCAGGATGTTAAATGGACTTTCTTTTTTTTTACTCTTCTGCATGCATAAAATCCAATATGTTTTTCTTATCACATGAAGATCATTAAATGTATATTATTTTTTTAAATGACAAAAACCCTAAAATAAAGCTCTTTATTCATGGCCTGACATTGAAATATAAATTGGGAACACCTAATGCAAAAAGTATCAAAGCCATAACTTGTATGTAAAGTGTCCAGATCACGTGCTCCATCAGTAAAGGGTTACTTCTGGACTGAAGTTGTGTCAGATGCTGATGGAGCTCTCAGGTCAGTGGTCATCCTGGTGCGTCTTCTCCTCTGATGGTTTCTCTTACTGTGAGGAGAGTCTGGTGGGTTCAGGAACACCTCATCAGACAGCAGCTTCAGGACCGATCATCAGGTCACTCAGATCCATTGTAAAACATGGCAGATTCAGTGTTAGATTATACTTTCATGTAATAATATCATGGTGTATGAAAAGTCATAGTTTAATACAACATCATCATCTCAGATATGTGGTTGTGGCGACAGCTACAAACGAGGTGAAAAGATGTCGGTGATGTTTGCTATATAAGAGGACTGAGGACTTGGTGGCTGTAATGAACGTCCAGATGACATGGATGATCGAGACCCTCCGAGGTTAAACTAAACTTCACAGAACAATAACCTTGTTCCGTTGCTCTTCTCCAACCTTTCAGTGACGGATGCCTGGCTCACACACACACACACACACACACACACACACACACAGGTAGGTATGTAATAGGTGGACTTTTTTTTCGCCATACAGGCCTCGTTGTGGTTTGGATTGACTACCCTTTCCTGAGGTCCCACAGCTTTGGCAGTTAGGTTAAAACACTCCAAAAAATCAGAAAAAAATTCAGCTCACTTTAGATTTCAGATATAACCTACACAACTTCATACACAGCAACCTAATTATATTGTGGTATAGGCAGACAGTTCTATTTTGACAAAAGTGTGACTTATAAGGAGCAAAAAAACACTGTTGGGTCTTTAAAGGGACAATGATCCCGCCCTCCTAATTAACATAAATACACAGTTCTGACAGGACACAGCATTACTGGAACAGTCAATTTAATATCAAAATGAATCTTAATGGATGAACAAATTTGAGGCATGTAAACACAACATTCAAAGGTGGCCCCTTCTAGAGTGAGAGAGTATATATATATGGATGGTTAGGTACTTCATCTTGGAATTAGGGTTTACATTGTCATCGTTTACAAGCCTTCCAAGTGACCCATCCTCTTTTGCTGCATCAATACTACAAAAACTCAAGTAAATATTAGTTTCATAACAGTAAGTATATAAAATAAAGGCAATGTGTCATTTAATTTTGATTAGACTGAGCATTGACATAATACGCACCACCATAATTTTCCATTTAAATGAAACTCGAGGTCGTGGTAAAGTCTGTCTCCTCTCACATTCTTGCTGGCTTATTAGTTCACCTCTGTATTCTAACAGAAATTCTCCTTTTTCAAATGGAGCACAGGTGAAGATGCCGCGACCTAGTTCATATACACAGAAAAAACATCTGTTAAGTTTATTCATACTTTAATCGTAATTACGAAATCAGAACATTCAACTTACCTTTGAAGGCATTGATGTATTTGATGTCAAATCCCACTTTGTAACCTCCAGTATCAATGTCAAATTTTGCATCATCCTTTGGATTTATGCGTCTACGCCGTTGCATATTTTTTTGCTGAAATTACCAAAGAAGATGGTTGTCAGGATTGTTATCTTCATTTATAGGACATGCGTGATCAGAAAACATTCTATAGCCGTGTAAACCAGTAATATACTGGGATGAAATATGAAAAAAAATGCATAACTGCTCTATTCATATTTTTATTTGACACTGCTTGACGGGTTTACATTTTAAGAATATCTTTAGACTATTTAAGATTAAATGTAGAAGTTAAGTAAGTCCCTTGCTTCGTTTTTTCCTTCCAAAACTCGTTAGCTCTTTTGCTAACGCTAGCTAACGTTAGCTAACACACCATGAGGCTTGACACTACCCTTAAAAATCACAAAGCATGCCATCATAGCTCACCTCACGCTGTCTCATATTCTCCAGTCTTAACTGAATCACCTGCAGCCAGTTCCGTTTTATACTTACAAATATAAATGCTTACCTGGTGGTGTTTAATCCTCCATTAGTCCATGAGTCCATTCACTTGCGTTCCATGTCTGTCTCTATGTTTAAAGAGCTGAGGGAGGCGTGGACTTGACTTCTCAAGTAGCTACCTCCCACAGGTGTAAACCGGTCAATCGGACGCACCTTGGACTTGGCGTCAGTACTTCCCTCCGACTTCTTGCCCCCGCGAGAAAACCAGCCAATCACAAGGCAGCCCGCGAAATGTTAACCGTGTGTATCGAAATGTGTATATACTGCATCAGCATGGTCACGCCGCTGCGCCGCACTTGTTCTATGCACTGGGATACACAGAAATCAGGTCAGGTGGTAAAAAAGGACTTTCCACGAAAAAGAGAGGGTATGTTATTTAGACACTTATACGGCGCTTACACTCTTTGTTTCATGAGGACCTCGGCATGGTCCTTATATACCATATACGTCCTCATAATGTTGGTGTGTAGTCAGGTGAAAAGTCCAAATATACCATATCAACACACACACACATACATGTCCGTATGGTGGTCCTCTCTTTTAAACCCTGTGGCACTCATTTGTGCTTTCAATCACCCGCTGCAGCTGGCATCCAGGGAAAGGGCGGCACCTGAGAGGACACAAACAGGACACGTAACATGGACCATAAACAAATAATTTTGAAATTAAATACTACCCACGACAGTTGTAGTTTATGGATATTGGAAATTCAACAATTAAAAAACTAGCAAAAGAACTCCTCAGTTGTGGCTTAAACAATGATTAAAAGCTAAAATAGGAATTCTTTAAATTTAACGTCACACATGTTGCAATAAAAGAAGAAAATAACTAAAGAAACTGATTTGGTGCACAAACTTGACCTTTTATTAACAAAAGAAAATATTATTTTGGAAGAAGAAATCAAATTGAAGGACATTCAGCTACAACTAGATCAAATGTGTTTAGACTTGACATAAGATTTGTTAATTAGCTCAAGAGCTAAGAGACTAGAGGAAGGGGAAAAGAACACACATCTTTTTTAAAGGAAATTATTAACTGTCCTTAATATTGATGGTGCTACCTCCAAAGATCTAAAGTTAATCTCCAATTTTGTCACTGCACTTCATGAAAATTATGTAAATCCAAATGTAATGCAAACAGTTTAAGTTATCTGGAAAAACATATACCTGTATCCCCTCAATTGATGAAGAACTTAAATCTATGTGTGACTCTGAGTAGACAGCGAATCAAATCAGAGAGGCATTATTCATAATGAAAAAAGACTAATCCCATCTAATAATGGTCTATCTTTAGAATTGTAAATGCACGATGGGAATTTATTCAAAATCCATTAATCTGAATTTACAAAGATTGCATAAGTCGGGGAGAGATGGCAACTATGATCAAACAAATCATTATATGTCTTATCCCCAAACCCAATAAAGACCCTTCAATAATATGAAATTGGCATAACTCTTAACAATAGATTATATGATTTTGGCCTTATTATATGCAAACTGATTAAAGAAAGGGCTGGATCCCATTATTATTTATAACAGGATTTATGAAAAATCTACATATTAGTTGTCACAAAACGATCATTTTAGATTTGTTGGATTATACAGATGCAGTTTAAGTCTAAGACTCGTATTTAGTTTCTTTTAAAAGGCCTTTGACACAATCAAACAAATATTTATTTTACAGTCCCTGAAAACATTTGGCTTTGGCAATAACTTTGTTAACACTGTCAGTATGTTTCACAAAGATATTAACAGCTCGGCTATAATTAATTTAAAACCTTCAAAAGATTCAGAAAGGTATGAACACAAAACACATTGTAAAAAATTAATTTCAACTGATTATTAACTGTGATATCGCTCATTTACAGAATCACACATTTCAAAGCCAGAAAAAGAACATCAAGTTCCAAATGTACATATTTCAAAAGACATAGCAAGCGTTCATAAAACATATATGGGAATAGTTTATTAGGAGTATTAGGAATACAAATTAAATATGACAAAAACCAAACATGTTTATATTTTTCAAATTAATTTCAAACCTCCCTACATGCTCTGAAGTCACAAGCAGAAATCCTTTTTTTAACAGCAAACATGCAAATAAAGTTATATTTGCAATGAACTGCAAGTGACACAACAAACAGATAAATGATATATGATGTTCTGTAGATACACAGCATGCAACCAAATATATAAATCCACAAAAGACATTTTTATCACTGATGGTGTAGAAAATATTTAGTGAAACTGAAATAGGAACTGAGAGATTGTGTTGCAGTTAAAACCACGATGTCCGCTGCACAATGAGCACTCAGCCGCACAACTCTAAAAAAAAGGCAGAAAATGTAAATCATACATGTGATTTAAAGGATAAGTTGGAAATTTGGGGAAAAACAATTATTGTCTTTCATGTGAAAAAACAGATAAGAAGATCAATATCACTCTTGTATTTGTACAGCTATCATACGCTTAGCTTAGCACAAAGACTGGAACCAGATGTAAACAGCTGGGCTGGTTCTTTTCTAGAAATCTGTCTTGCAGCACCTCTAAAACTCACTCAGATTCAGATATGCAATTAAAGCAACCAACCCACAAAATAATGATCCCCGCTATTTAGAAAAATCCAAAAAGTACCTTCATCTTTCTTCTTCTTTTGCTCTTTGTGAAAAGCCTGCCCATCCGTCAGGGTCCAGCGGAGTTTAAAGTCTGATAACCCATGTTTCTCCAGTTTAGCATGCAGCTGTAGAGAAATAGATAAAGTTGAATCTGTGATTATCACATCATAACCTTATGACCTTTAATACACATCTCCTTTGTTCTCCATCCACTAATGAACATAAATGTTACTCAGAGATTTCTTACCTTCTTGAAATTTTTAAATTGTATTTTCTTTTGTGTAAATTTTAAATCTTTGTATAAAAAAGCACAGGCACTTGTGCACCAGTGTTCAGAATCTAAACAAACAAAAGAGCAAAGTTGTAAGAAAACCCTGAAACGGTGTGTTTATTTTCTCTGATGGAAGCTGCAAATGTTAACATGGCCTGCTGCCAGTAGTAAGCTAGTTTACACCCAAACCAAGGAGAATACCATCAGTTTACTGAGTTAATTTGTGGGGTTACAGGTTACTTTAGAAAAAGCCCCATTCAGGACTAGCACCACCTCTGTTAAGGAGCCGGTCGAGGATGCTCCTTCATGAGTGTTTAGCAAACGTTCCTGGGGAAGTTGACACTGTAAAACCATTGTTACCAGGGGTAGTGTAGGTTAAGCAGCTTGAAGATGACTGTACCTGCTCTAAAATCTGCTGCTGAAGGGCGGGATCAGTCAGGTCGGCCTCAGACTGGAACCTTAACTTGAACGTTTGTTGCTTACGTGAATGAACATTTTGACAGATGAAATAGTTAGTCATGTTACAGTCAACATCCCACCATGTTCCTGTGGTTGGGTTGACCGCGGCACAGGATTTCACCGTCTCCGTTCTTTTCTTGGGCTGATTCTCTTCCCAGTTAGTGAAGGTGGTGGGGGTCTGGTCGGACCAGTTAGCCCAGGTCTTTCTGTGGAGACCGATCCAGGTGTAGTCTGTCAGCAGTGAGGAGATGTCATTATTCTCAGACGGGGTCCTCACACTGGCGAGGTCTGTGTAGTTGGATTTACAGTATGTCCTAGCATCGTACCAAGTCATCAGAGTGTTCACTAAAATGTAATGGGAAGGACCTTTTTCTGAAAGACAACAGAAGAAATGAAGGACAACAGGTTGAACTGTGGGTTGACATTTTGCCATGAAGGTAAAGAAAGGTAGATTTACAGTCTCTGCAGTATTTTCTGACTAATAATATATATTATTGATATATATATATATATATATATATATATATATATATATATATATATATATATATAAACTATTGTAAAACACATTCTACTGATGTTTTTCTACTGTCTTAAGGTGCGTTCACACCATTACTCGTGGGGGACCATTTATGATCATTCGCCCAAGACGCCCCCGGAGAGGTCTGAATTGAGACACACCTCACTTCACCGCTTCGTGCTCTCCAGTCGTTAGTCCCACCCCTCTAAGAACCCGGTACGTTGCCAAAAAGTCTCATCTGATTTTCTTAATTGGCTGGCAACACTTTGACACCTGACAAACCAATACAGTAAGGTGTGCAACTCGAACTGTAGGACACTTAAGTACTTTTCCAAACTATATTTCTCTGACTATGAACACAAATGCAAATGTGCTGTTTTACAGAAATTTTAAAGAACACATGCAAACAAATTGGCAGGGCGCTACATGTAAATACTGAATGATAGATATTTTCATTTGTTACTGATTGATAGTTATTGGAACATCTGTTTTTACTGTTGTTTTAAGGTTTTACAATGTTGTTTTAGTTTTTGTACCACTTTGGTGTTATTAATGTTAGTATATTACTGATAAATATCACATGAGCTTGAAACTGGTCAGAGTTTAAAAACAATATGTCCAACTTAATGCAAGCTTATAATCTAACTTGACTTCTTGCTTGAGTTATAAGGCAACTTGCAACTGAACTCAGTAAACATCTTTCTTACCATAATAGCAGACTGATGGACGTTCAGACGAACAACTTCCATCATTCCAAAGCCCATCTGTTCTCATCAAAGTGCAGGTCTCATTGTAGTCCTTATTATTAGGCTCACCTGTTCTCCAGTTACTATACTCATTATTCAAGTCTGCATTTCCCAATGCCCACTTCTATTTGGTTGCTATCAGTGGTTTAGGAAACACTAAAGTAATTATGTAAAACCCAATGTCTTCATCTCACTTGTCCTTTATTATCAGAGCTTCAACTCAAATTTGCATTCACTATCAGGTGGTGAAATGAAGCATATGACCTACTGCTCCAGAGTCATTCACATAATTAAAAAGGACATATTATACAAATGATCAGGTTCATATTTTACATGTTGTTGTTCTACTAGAACACACTTGCATGCTGTAATATTTAAATAACACTTTATTCTTCTCATGCTTTCTGCCAGTCTGCTTTGATTGGTCACTATTTCCAGGGCTGCCTGTCAAACAAGCATTGTCTGAACAGCTTTACTAGTATTAATGGTCTATCTTTAGAATTTTAAATGCATGATGGGAAATTATTCAGAACGCATTAATCTTAATGTACAAAGATTGCATAAGTCGAGGAGAGATGGCAACTTTGATCAAACAAATCATTATATATCTTATCCCCAAACCCAATAAAGACCCTTTATTAATACGAAATTGGCAAAACTCTTTCAACAGTAGATTAAACAATTTTGGCCTGAATATATGCAAACTGATTACAGAAAGTACTGGATCCCATTATTGCTCAAAACAGGATTTTTGAAAAATCTACATATTATTTGTAACACAAGGATCATTTTAGATTTGTTGGATTATACAGATGAAGTTTAAGTCTAAGACTCTTATTTAGATTCTTTTAAAAGGCATTTGACACAATCAAACAAACATTTACTTTACAGTCCCTGAAAACATTTGGCTTTTGCAATAACTTTGTTAACACTGTCAGTATGTTTCACAAAGATATCAACAGCTTGGATATAATTCATTTAAATACCTCAAAAGATTCCAGGTCAGTGTTTTTTCATGTTCTCTATTTATTTAAGATCTTACAAAAGGTATGAACACAAAACACATTGTAAAAAATGACTTTTAACTGATTATTAATTGTGATGCCGTTCATTTACAGAATCACACATTTCAAAGCCAGAAAAAGATAAACATCAAGTTCAACATGTACACATTTCAAAAGACACAGCAAGTGCTCATAAAACATATATGGGAATAGTTTATTAGGAGTATTAGGAATACAAATTAAATAAGACAAAAACCAAACATGTTTATATTTTTTAAACTAATTACAAACCTCCCTACATGCTCTGAAGTCACAAGCAGAAATAAAAAATGTTAACAACAAACATGCAAATAAAGTTCTATTTGCAACGGATTGCAAGTGACACAACAAACAGATAAATGATATATGATGTTCTGTAGATACACAGCATGCAACCAAACATATAAATCCACAAAAGACATTTTTATCACTGATGGTGTAGAAAATATTTAGTGAAACTGAAATAGGAACTGAGAGATTGTGTTGCAGTTAAAACCACAATGTCCGCTGCACAATGAGCACTCAGCCACACGACCCTAAAAAAAAGGCAGAAAATATAAATCATACATGTGGTTTAAAGGATTAGTTGTAAATTTGGGGGAAAACAATTATTGTCTTTCATGTGAAAAATCAGATAGGAAGATCAATATCACTCTTGTATTTGTACAGCTATCATACGCTTAGCTTAGCTTAGCTTAGCTTAGCACAAAGACTGGAACCAGAAGTAAACAGCTGGGCTGGTTCTTTCCAGAAATCTGTCTTGCAGCACCTCTAAAACTCACTATCATATCTTGTTTGTGCAACTTGCCAGGTATATGCTAGCTGTCCCCCCCTATATTAAGTCTCTGCTAATATTAAATGAACAGATATATCAGTGTTATCAATCTTCTCATCTGACTTTCAGCAAGGAAGCAAATTAGCTTATTTCACAAAATGTCCAACTAATGCTTAATGCTCTTATTGTATTCGTATTACTTTTTTGCACTAACTGTTTTTCTTTGTTTCTGCTCTGTACTTTGGCTCTGAGTTATGCTCTGCTTCATGCTCTTAGATGCTTGTTTGGAAAAGGAGATGTACTTATGACTTCTGGTGACTAGTAGTTCTTTTGATTACCAATGTTGAATGCACTTATTGTAAGTCGCTTTGGATAAAAGCATCTGCTAAATGACTGTAATGTAATGTAATGCTTCAGATAAGCAATTGAAGCAACCAACCCACAAAATAATGATCTCCGCTATTTAGAAAAATACAAAAAGTACCTTCATCTTTCTTCTTCTTTTGCTCTTTGTGAAAAGCCTGCCCATCCGTCTGGGTCCAGCGGAGTTTAAAGTCTGATAACCCATGTTTCTCCAGTTTAGCATGCAGCTGTAGAGAAATAGATAAAGTTAAATCTGTGAATATCACATCATAACCTTATGACCTTTAATACACATCTCCTTTTGTTCTCCATCCACTAATGAACATAAATGTTACTCAGAGATTTCTTACCTTCTTGAAATTTTTAAATTGTATTTTCTTTTGTGTAAATTTTAAATCTTTGTATACAAAAGCACAGGCACTTGTGCACCAGTGTTCAGAATCTAAACAAACAAAAGAGCAAAGTTGTAAGAAAACCCTGAAACGGTGTTTATTTTCTCTGATGGAAGCTGCAAATGTTAACATGGCCTGCTGCCAGTAGTCAGCTAGTTTACACCCAAACCAAGGAGAATACCATCAGTTTACAGTTAATTTGTGGGGTTACAGGTTACTATAGAAACGCCCCATTCAGGACTAGCACCACCTCTGTTATGGAGCCGGTCCAAGATGCTCCTTCATGAGCGTTTAGCAAACGTTCCTGGGGAAGTTGACACTGTAAAAACCATTGTTGCCAGGGGTAGTGTAGGTTAAGCAGCTTCAAGATTACTGTACCTGCTCTAAAATCTGCTGCTGAAGGGCGGGATCAGTCAGGTCGGCCTCAGACTGGAACCTTAACTTGAACGTTTGTTGCTGACGTGAATAAACATTTTGACAGATGAAATAGTTAGTCATGTTACAGTCAACATCCCACCATGTTCCTGTGGTTGGGTTTACTGCGGCACAGGATTTCATCGTCTGCGATTTTAGGTTTGGCTGGTTCTTTTTCCAGTTAGTGAAGGTGGTGGGGGTTTGGTCGGACCAGTAAGCCCAGGTATGTCTGTGGAGACCGATCCAGGTGTTCGTTGTCAGCAGTGGGGAGATCTCATTACTCTCAGACAGGTTCCTCACACTGGTGAGGTCTGTGTAATTGGATCTACAGTATGTCCTAGCATCGTACCAAGTCATCAGAGTGTTCACTAAAATGTAATGGGAAGGACCTTTATCTGAAAGAAAAAAGAAGAAATAAAGGACAATAAGTTGAACTGTGGGTTGGCATTTTGCCATGAAGGTAAATAAAGATACATTTGCAGTAGAGCCACCTTTGAAGTCTCTGCAGTATTCAAAAATGTAAAACACACATTCTACAGTCTTAGACACATTTCTATAATTCAAATCCAAAATTCAACACAAAGATGAAATAATTACGGTGTTTATAATTTTATTTAATCATTTTCAATACAAGCTGACAGGAGAAACAAGTGAAGAGCGACATAAAAAGGGACAGTTAGTGAACATAGAGAGTGAGAAATAGAAGAGTAGTGTATTTTTTGTTGTATTTTCAGATTGTGGATCATTCATTGCAAACTTTAACCTGATTCTATGTATTACTGCATGGCAGATCATTTATGCCCCTGAACCCCCCCTTTGTGACCGTGGCTAAGTAGAGAACAGGGCCGCCTTTCAATTAGAGGGTAGGTGGTTTGATCCCCTGCTCTGCTAGTCTCATGTCAATGTGTCCTTGAGCAAGACACTTAACCCCAAAATTGCTCTCATAGCTGCTGCGCCTACGGTAGATAGATACTGAATTGTAAGTCGCTTTGGATAAAAGCGTCTGCTAAATGACTGTAATGTAATGTAATGTGAAGTTTTTGGACGTCAGTATTCCCAAAACTTGACATTAGACCATAATTCAGTAAATTTTCTCCTTGCTTGAGTTATAAAGCAACTTGCAACTGAACTCAGTAAACATTTTTCTTACCATAATAGCAGACTGCAGAATGTAAAGACGAACAACTTTTGTCATCCAAATCCCCATCTGTTCTCATCAAAGCACAGGTCTCGTTGTAGTCCTTTCTATCAGGATCACCTATTCTCCAGTTACTATACTCATTATTCAAGTCTACATTTCCCAGTGCCCACTTCCACCCTTTCATTTTTTCATCATGAAGCCCTATCCACGTGTAGTTTCCAACGCCCTGCAATACTCTGAGCAGCCTGTCGTTGTCGCTTTGATTTTCTACGGTGGCAAGGTCAGTGAACTTCTCTCTGCAGTAACTCTGAGCGTCGGTCCAGGTCTTCAACATCTCTACATAGTGGTACTCTCTGATGACGTTTGTAGACCGAGCAGACAGCACTGATGGATAAAGGACTGTTTTTAATGTACACTCATTTATTCTACTGTAGTTCAATAACCATGCAACAAAAAACAACCATTGTTAAATATATATCATTATCACCACTGTAAATATGTGTGACTGACTCACTCACACACACAACTTTCACAATCATTTCTCTGACCTGAGAGAGCGAGCACAAACAGCAGTGTCTTCTTCATCCTGGAAATAAAAACATGTTAACTTTGTGCAGTTGTTTTTTACACAGGATATGAGACAGAAAATTTACTAAAAGTAAAAATGCCACAGATTACTTAAACTGTACATAAACAAAGCCAAACAAATATAATTTTTAAGACAAAAGTCGAGGTGGATTTGTGGGGAGTGTTGATAGTTTGACTCATTGTCGTGGAGTAAGTTTGTCTGCTTCCATTGATTTGTATGTACCCATGTATTTGTTTATTCCATTTAGGACCACTTTGTGTTTTTAGAAATGGTTTTAAGTATCACCCTCTGGGATTTCTGCATCATGATACTCTTTATATTTGTTGTGCTTTTAAATTCCTAATAAAAATCAAATCCATTCAAATGGGATTAGTGATGAGAAACTTTTGTTTTAGCTCAAGTTTTAAATCGAGGAATGATACCTTAATTCAGTGTTTTTCAACCTTTGCTGAGCTGAGGCACATTTTTTACATTAAAAAGATCCCGCGGCACACCAACAACCAAAAAAGTTCCAAAATGACACTTTTTAGCATAATGCAGCATATATGCCATGGATGTCAAACTCAATCACAGAGAGGGCCAACATTTTAAATTGGGACAACGTTGAGGGCCAAATAGGGTCAACATTTAATAAACAGGATAAAAGGGATATTGGACAAAGTGCAAAAAGAAATTATTTTATGCACATGTACCAGAGCCAGATGTTTGGCATCTTTTCTTTGCTGCCAGTTCATTAATATATGTGTCATTGCACTGGAGGTCTATCAGCTCCATTTGGATGTGCACAGGCGCTCTTTCCACGTCAACTGCAAACGGATTGCTGAGTAGTTCAAATTAAATTTCTGAACTGCAAAGTCGGCAAATTGCCGAGTGAACTCTGTGCCAAGTGCGCCCAGTTAATCAGCAAAATGCGCAGTCTGGAACACAGCGGTGGGGACACGGACAGTGACTCAAGTTTCCTTTCTCCATCTGAGTCTCCCACAGGAGCAGTTTGGCTTGGAAAGCTCTCACTGCATCATATATGTCTGTGATCACACATGTCTCGTGATCATACATGTCAGTGATCACACGTCCCCGTCCCTGAAGCTGGAGGTTTAGCGCAGTGAGATGCTTCGTTATGTCACGCAAAAAGGCCAGCTCACATTGTCACGTTTCGTCCCGGAGCTCTGTGGTGAGCCAGTTATGATAGACATGATATTTTCTCGCGGGCCGGATATAATTGTACCGAGGGCCGCTGACAACTTAATGACAAGTCTCTCTCATTTGTTGATCCTTACTAGGCTTTTCATCTGGGTTAGAATGTTGTCCAGGGCCCGGTTCAGAGTCTGCATTTTTCCTTTTCAAATATTTCTCCATCGCTGTTCGTCTTGTCACGCAATCTCTCCCGTGCGTCATTTAATTCTTAAATTAACAAGGTCATTATTGCGCTACCTACTGTCACCCACTGGCATGTAAGAGTATTTATTACTTAGCCAGCCACTATATTGCAGGCTCAGACGCTCAACAATGGCAAAGTATTTGCAGAAACTAAATAATATTTTTTTGCACCGATTAAGTGATATTGGACATTTTCCCACGGCACACCTGACGATCTCTCATGGCACACTGGTGTGACCGCGACACGGTGGTTGAAAATCACTGCCTTAATTATTGGCATATAAAATTATTGGCATATAAAATTTAATTTAATGACCTTAAACTTCACAACTAAATCATCATATAACAGGTCTAAAAGTTGTATAGTGAGGTAAGCATATGAAACTCAAAGAAGAAGATAGAAAACATCAAAGAAAGGAAGAAGATCATCAGGCCTACCTCAGAAAGTTCCAGCTCTTGTTCCTCCACTTTGTTTCAACACATCTCAAACCTTTAGTTGGTGTTCTCTTACTTTTATTCACTTGCTCTCCTCCGTCTCCAAGGGTAATTATGCAAAGTAATGTCATTGATTTAATTCTGACTTTGGATTAAAGTATGTAGAAACATACAAATCAAGGTGGTGAAATTGAGCTTGTGACCTTAAACTCAGTCACGACCAAACAATCATGAAAGCAACTGGTATTAGTATAAAGAGTAGTTAACCCATATGATAACGTCATTTTAGAGAATGTCTATCAAACCAGCACCTGCATATCTTGATGAACTGGAGAGGCTGGAGCCTATCCCAGCATGCACTGGTGGAGGAACACAGACAGATACATACAATTTATTACGGAGCTTTTTGTTGATTGAGGAGTTCATACATTCACTTTGATAATTGATAGAAACCTTCATTATGAACATTAATATTCATGTATTTTAAAAGTAGCAATACTACAATGTTAACGTTACAAGTGAAAGCTCTGCATTCAAAACTGTATTTGAGGAAAAGTAACTATGAAGAGTAAAATGTACTAAAAGTCAACAACAAGTGAAGTATCAAAATATGTAATTTTTAAAATAACATTTGTCCTCAAAATACCATCTGTTGAAGTCTTTGGTACCATAGTTTAACATTTCCCATCTGGCAAAGTTGATTGGGAAATATATTTGGTTGCTATCAGTGGTTTAGGAAACACGAAAGTAATTATGTAAAACCCAAAGTCTTCATCTCACTTGTCATTTATTAGCAGAGCTTTAACTCAAATTTGCATTCACTATCAGGTGGTGAAATGAAGCATACGACCTACTGCTCCAGGGTCATTCACATAGTTAAAAAGGACATATTATACAAATTATCAGGTTCCTATTTTACATTTTGTTGTTCTACTAGAACACACTTGCATGCTGTAATATTTAAAAAACACTTTATTCCTTCTCATGCTTTCTGCCAGTCTGCTTTGATTGCTCACTGTTTCCAGGGCTGCCTGTCAAACAAGCGTTGTCTGAACAGCTTTACTAGTGGCAGCCGGGCCTCAGTGTGTCTCTGCACTGAGGGTTAGAAGCACTTTTACCGTGAATAATAACATAGTTAAAAGTTTATTGATCAAAAACTAAACACAGCATGAGTTCCAGCAGGAATCTGATCAAACTCTGAGAGGAATAAACAACATCTGCAGACAACATTACAGCTTTTGCTCTGTTTAATAATCCTATATATAGCTCTTTGTCATGTTAGCTTAGCATTTACATTTTACATAAACTCAGTGAACCGTAAACATACTTTCTGTTTTACATTTGTCAGCATGTCAAGAAAACTGCAGGTGTAATTACTCATCTTATATAAGCGTGAGTTGGTCTTCCTTGTCAGACAGTCATTACCATATTTATGTTGTGAAAGTTTTGTCAAAACTGCAGATTATGTTTGAAACACTTTCAAATACTGTTGAGAATACTGTAGAACTCATATTGTCATCAGTCTAGTCAAATTAAGTTTGACTGAAACATAAATGTGTTGTGTTGCTCACAGTCAGTATTTGTTACCTTTAGAATAGAATTACATTTTCATAGTCAGGATGTTAAATGGACTTTCTTTTTTTTTACTCTTCTGCATGCATAAAATCCAATATGTTTTTCTTATCACATGAAGATCATTAAATGTATATTATTTTTTTAAATGACAAAAACCCTAAAATAAAGCTCTTTATTCATGGCCTGACATTGAAATATAAATTGGGAACACCTAATGCAAAAAGTATCAAAGCCATAACTTGTATGTAAAGTGTCCAGATCACGTGCTCCATCAGTAAAGGGTTACTTCTGGACTGAAGTTGTGTCAGATGCTGATGGAGCTCTCAGGTCAGTGGTCATCCTGGCGCGTCTTCTCCTCTGATGGTTTCTCTTACTGTGAGGAGAGTCTGGTGGGTTCAGGAACACCTCATCAGACAGCAGCTTCAGGACCGATCATCAGGTCACTCAGATCCATTGTAAAACATGGCAGATTCAGTGTTAGATTATACTTTCATGTAATAATATCATGGTGTATGAAAAGTCATAGTTTAATACAACATCATCATCTCAGATATGTGGTTGTGGCGACAGCTACAAACGAGGTGAAAAGATGTCGGTGATGTTTGCTATATAAGAGGACTGAGGACTTGGTGGCTGTAATGAACGTCCAGATGACATGGATGATCGAGACCCTCCGAGGTTAAACTAAACTTCACAGAACAATAACCTTGTTCCGTTGCTCTTCTCCAACCTTTCAGTGACGGATGCCTGGCTCACACACACACACACACACACACACACACACACACACACACACACACACACACACACACAGGTAGGTATGTAATAGGTGGACTTTTTTTTCGCCATACAGGCCTCGTTGTGGTTTGGATTGACTACCCTTTCCTGAGGTCCCACAGCTTTGGCAGTTAGGTTAAAACACTCCAAAAAATCAGAAAAAAATTCAGCTCACTTTAGATTTCAGATATAACCTACACAACTTCATACACAGCAACCTAATTATATTGTGGTATAGGCAGACAGTTCTATTTTGACAAAAGTGTGACTTATAAGGAGCAAAAAAACACTGTTGGGTCTTTAAAGGGACAATGATCCCGCCCTCCTAATTAACATAAATACACAGTTCTGACAGGACACAGCATTACTGGAACAGTCAATTTAATATCAAAATGAATCTTAATGGATGAACAAATTTGAGGCATGTAAACACAACATTCAAAGGTGGCCCCTTCTAGAGTGAGAGAGTATATATATATGGATGGTTAGGTACTTCATCTTGGAATTAGGGTTTACATTGTCATCGTTTACAAGCCTTCCAAGTGACCCATCCTCTTTTGCTGCATCAATACTACAAAAACTCAAGTAAATATTAGTTTCATAACAGTAAGTATATAAAATAAAGGCAATGTGTCATTTAATTTTGATTAGACTGAGCATTGACATAATACGCACCACCATAATTTTCCATTTAAATGAAACTCGAGGTCGTGGTAAAGTCTGTCTCCTCTCACATTCTTGCTGGCTTATTAGTTCACCTCTGTATTCTAACAGAAATTCTCCTTTTTCAAATGGAGCACAGGTGAAGATGCCGCGACCTAGTTCATATACACAGAAAAAACATCTGTTAAGTTTATTCATACTTTAATCGTAATTACGAAATCAGAACATTCAACTTACCTTTGAAGGCATTGATGTATTTGATGTCAAATCCCACTTTGTAACCTCCAGTATCAATGTCAAATTTTGCATCATCCTTTGGATTTATGCGTCTACGCCGTTGCATATTTTTTTGCTGAAATTACCAAAGAAGATGGTTGTCAGGATTGTTATCTTCATTTATAGGACATGCGTGATCAGAAAACATTCTATAGCCGTGTAAACCAGTAATATACTGGGATGAAATATGAAAAAAAATGCATAACTGCTCTATTCATATTTTTATTTGACACTGCTTGACGGGTTTACATTTTAAGAATATCTTTAGACTATTTAAGATTAAATGTAGAAGTTAAGTAAGTCCCTTGCTTCGTTTTTTCCTTCCAAAACTCGTTAGCTCTTTTGCTAACGCTAGCTAACGTTAGCTAACACACCATGAGGCTTGACACTACCCTTAAAAATCACAAAGCATGCCATCATAGCTCACCTCACGCTGTCTCATATTCTCCAGTCTTAACTGAATCACCTGCAGCCAGTTCCGTTTTATACTTACAAATATAAATGCTTACCTGGTGGTGTTTAATCCTCCATTAGTCCATGAGTCCATTCACTTGCGTTCCATGTCTGTCTCTATGTTTAAAGAGCTGAGGGAGGCGTGGACTTGACTTCTCAAGTAGCTACCTCCCACAGGTGTAAACCGGTCAATCGGACGCACCTTGGACTTGGCGTCAGTACTTCCCTCCGACTTCTTGCCCCCGCGAGAAAACCAGCCAATCACAAGGCAGCCCGCGAAATGTTAACCGTGTGTATCGAAATGTGTATATACTGCATCAGCATGGTCACGCCGCTGCGCCGCACTTGTTCTATGCACTGGGATACACAGAAATCAGGTCAGGTGGTAAAAAAGGACTTTCCACGAAAAAGAGAGGGTATGTTATTTAGACACTTATACGGCGCTTACACTCTTTGTTTCATGAGGACCTCGGCATGGTCCTTATATACCATATACGTCCTCATAATGTTGGTGTGTAGTCAGGTGAAAAGTCCAAATATACCATATCAACACACACACACATACATGTCCGTATGGTGGTCCTCTCTTTTAAACCCTGTGGCACTCATTTGTGCTTTCAATCACCCGCTGCAGCTGGCATCCAGGGAAAGGGCGGCACCTGAGAGGACACAAACAGGACACGTAACATGGACCATAAACAAATAATTTTGAAATTAAATACTACCCACGACAGTTGTAGTTTATGGATATTGGAAATTCAACAATTAAAAAACTAGCAAAAGAACTCCTCAGTTGTGGCTTAAACAATGATTAAAAGCTAAAATAGGAATTCTTTAAATTTAACGTCACACATGTTGCAATAAAAGAAGAAAATAACTAAAGAAACTGATTTGGTGCACAAACTTCACCTTTTATTAACAAAAGAAAATATTATTTTGGAAGAAGAAATCAAATTGAAGGACATTCAGCTACAACTAGATCAAATGTGTTTAGACTTGACATAAGATTTGTTAATTAGCTCAAGAGCTAAGAGACTAGAGGAAGGGGAAAAGAACACACATCTTTTTTAAAGGAAATTATTAACTGTCCTTAATATTGATGGTGCTACCTCCAAAGATCTAAAGTTAATCTCCAATTTTGTCACTGCACTTCATGAAAATTATGTAAATCCAAATGTAATGCAAACAGTTTAAGTTATCTGGAAAAACATATACCTGTATCCCCTCAATTGATGAAGAACTTAAATCTATGTGTGACTCTGAGTAGACAGCGAATCAAATCAGAGAGGCATTATTCATAATGAAAAAAGACTAATCCCATCTAATAATGGTCTATCTTTAGAATTTTAAATGCATGATGGGAAATTATTCAGAACGCATTAATCTTAATGTACAAAGATTGCATAAGTCGGGGAGAGATGGCAACTTTGATCAAACAAATCATTATATATCTTATCCCCAAACCCAATAAAGACCCTTTATTAATACGAAATTGGCAAAACTCTTTCAACAGTAGATTAAACAATTTTGGCCTGAATATATGCAAACTGATTACAGAAAGTACTGGATCCCATTATTGCTCAAAACAGGATTTTTGAAAAATCTACATATTATTTGTAACACAAGGATCATTTTAGATTTGTTGGATTATACAGATGAAGTTTAAGTCTAAGACTCTTATTTAGATTCTTTTAAAAGGCATTTGACACAATCAAACAAACATTTACTTTACAGTCCCTGAAAACATTTGGCTTTTGCAATAACTTTGTTAACACTGTCAGTATGTTTCACAAAGATATCAACAGCTTGGATATAATTCATTTAAATACCTCAAAAGATTCCAGGTCAGTGTTTTTTCATGTTCTCTATTTATTTAAGATCTTACAAAAGGTATGAACACAAAACACATTGTAAAAAATGACTTTTAACTGATTATTAATTGTGATGCCGTTCATTTACAGAATCACACATTTCAAAGCCAGAAAAAGATAAACATCAAGTTCAACATGTACACATTTCAAAAGACACAGCAAGTGCTCATAAAACATATATGGGAATAGTTTATTAGGAGTATTAGGAATACAAATTAAATAAGACAAAAACCAAACATGTTTATATTTTTTAAACTAATTACAAACCTCCCTACATGCTCTGAAGTCACAAGCAGAAATAAAAAATGTTAACAACAAACATGCAAATAAAGTTCTATTTGCAACGGATTGCAAGTGACACAACAAACAGATAAATGATATATGATGTTCTGTAGATACACAGCATGCAACCAAACATATAAATCCACAAAAGACATTTTTATCACTGATGGTGTAGAAAATATTTAGTGAAACTGAAATAGGAACTGAGAGATTGTGTTGCAGTTAAAACCACAATGTCCGCTGCACAATGAGCACTCAGCCACACGACCCTAAAAAAAAAGGCAGAAAATATAAATCATACATGTGGTTTAAAGGATTAGTTGTAAATTTGGGGGAAAACAATTATTGTCTTTCATGTGAAAAATCAGATAGGAAGATCAATATCACTCTTGTATTTGTACAGCTATCATACGCTTAGCTTAGCTTAGCTTAGCTTAGCACAAAGACTGGAACCAGAAGTAAACAGCTGGGCTGGTTCTTTCCAGAAATCTGTCTTGCAGCACCTCTAAAACTCACTATCATATCTTGTTTGTGCAACTTGCCAGGTATATGCTAGCTGTCCCCCCCTATATTAAGTCTCTGCTAATATTAAATGAACAGATATATCAGTGTTATCAATCTTCTCATCTGACTTTCAGCAAGGAAGCAAATTAGCTTATTTCACAAAATGTCCAACTAATGCTTAATGCTCTTATTGTATTCGTATTACTTTTTTGCACTAACTGTTTTTCTTTGTTTCTGCTCTGTACTTTGGCTCTGAGTTATGCTCTGCTTCATGCTCTTAGATGCTTGTTTGGAAAAGGAGATGTACTTATGACTTCTGGTGACTAGTAGTTCTTTTGATTACCAATGTTGAATGCACTTATTGTAAGTCGCTTTGGATAAAAGCATCTGCTAAATGACTGTAATGTAATGTAATGCTTCAGATATGCAATTGAAGCAACCAACCCACAAAATAATGATCTCCGCTATTTAGAAAAATACAAAAAGTACCTTCATCTTTCTTCTTCTTTTGCTCTTTGTGAAAAGCCTGCCCATCCGTCTGGGTCCAGCGGAGTTTAAAGTCTGATAACCCATGTTTCTCCAGTTTAGCATGCAGCTGTAGAGAAATAGATAAAGTTAAATCTGTGAATATCACATCATAACCTTATGACCTTTAATACACATCTCCTTTTGTTCTCCATCCACTAATGAACATAAATGTTACTCAGAGATTTCTTACCTTCTTGAAATTTTTAAATTGTATTTTCTTTTGTGTAAATTTTAAATCTTTGTATAAAAAAGCACAGGCACTTGTGCACCAGTGTTCAGAATCTAAACAAACAAAAGAGCAAAGTTGTAAGAAAACCCTGAAACGGTGTGTTTATTTTCTCTGATGGAAGCTGCAAATGTTAACATGGCCTGCTGCCAGTAGTCAGCTAGTTTACACCCAAACCAAGGAGAATACCATCAGTTTACAGTTAATTTGTGGGGTTACAGGTTACTATAGAAACGCCCCATTCAGGACTAGCACCACCTCTGTTATGGAGCCGGTCCAAGATGCTCCTTCATGAGCGTTTAGCAAACGTTCCTGGGGAAGTTGACACTGTAAAAACCATTGTTACCAGGGGTAGTGTAGGTTAAGCAGCTTCAAGATTACTGTACCTGCTCTAAAATCTGCTGCTGAAGGGCGGGATCAGTCAGGTCGGCCTCAGACTGGAACCTTAACTTGAACGTTTGTTGCTGACGTGAATAAACATTTTGACAGATGAAATAGTTAGTCATGTTACAGTCAACATCCCACCATGTTCCTGTGGTTGGGTTTACTGCGGCACAGGATTTCATCGTCTGCGATTTTAGGTTTGGCTGGTTCTTTTTCCAGTTAGTGAAGGTGGTGGGGGTTTGGTCGGACCAGTAAGCCCAGGTATGTCTGTGGAGACCGATCCAGGTGTTCGTTGTCAGCAGTGGGGAGATCTCATTACTCTCAGACAGGTTCCTCACACTGGTGAGGTCTGTGTAATTGGATCTACAGTATGTCCTAGCATCGTACCAAGTCATCAGAGTGTTCACTAAAATGTAATGGGAAGGACCTTTATCTGAAAGAAAAAAGAAGAAATAAAGGACAATAAGTTGAACTGTGGGTTGGCATTTTGCCATGAAGGTAAATAAAGATACATTTGCAGTAGAGCCACCTTTGAAGTCTCTGCAGTATTCAAAAATGTAAAACACACATTCTACAGTCTTAGACACATTTCTATAATTCAAATCCAAAATTCAACACAAAGATGAAATAATTACGGTGTTTATAATTTTATTTAATCATTTTCAATACAAGCTGACAGGAGAAACAAGTGAAGAGCGACATAAAAAGGGACAGTTAGTGAACATAGAGAGTGAGAAATAGAAGAGTAGTGTATTTTTTGTTGTATTTTCAGATTGTGGATCATTCATTGCAAACTTTAACCTGATTCTATGTATTACTGCATGGCAGATCATTTATGCCCCTGAACCCCCCCTTTGTGACCGTGGCTAAGTAGAGAACAGGGCCGCCTTTCAATTAGAGGGTAGGTGGTTTGATCCCCTGCTCTGCTAGTCTCATGTCAATGTGTCCTTGAGCAAGACACTTAACCCCAAAATTGCTCTCATAGCTGCTGCGCCTACGGTAGATAGATACTGAATTGTAAGTCGCTTTGGATAAAAGCGTCTGCTAAATGACTGTAATGTAATGTAATGTGAAGTTTTTGGACGTCAGTATTCCCAAAACTTGACATTAGACCATAATTCAGTAAATTTTCTCCTTGCTTGAGTTATAAAGCAACTTGCAACTGAACTCAGTAAACATTTTTCTTACCATAATAGCAGACTGCAGAATGTAAAGACGAACAACTTTTGTCATCCAAATCCCCATCTGTTCTCATCAAAGCACAGGTCTCGTTGTAGTCCTTTCTATCAGGATCACCTATTCTCCAGTTACTATACTCATTATTCAAGTCTACATTTCCCAGTGCCCACTTCCACCCTTTCATTTTTTCATCATGAAGCCCTATCCACGTGTAGTTTCCAACGCCCTGCAATACTCTGAGCAGCCTGTCGTTGTCGCTTTGATTTTCTACGGTGGCAAGGTCAGTGAACTTCTCTCTGCAGTAACTCTGAGCGTCGGTCCAGGTCTTCAACATCTCTACATAGTGGTACTCTCTGATGACGTTTGTAGACCGAGCAGACAGCACTGATGGATAAAGGACTGTTTTTAATGTACACTCATTTATTCTACTGTAGTTCAATAACCATGCAACAAAAAACAACCATTGTTAAATGTATATCATTATCACCACTGTAAATATGTGTGACTGACTCACTCACACACACAACTTTCACAATCATTTCTCTGACCTGAGAGAGCGAGCACAAACAGCAGTGTCTTCTTCATCCTGGAAATAAAAACATGTTAACTTTGTGCAGTTGTTTTTTACACAGGATATGAGACAGAAAATTTACTAAAAGTAAAAATGCCACAGATTACTTAAACTGTACATAAACAAAGCCAAACAAATATAATTTTTAAGACAAAAGTCCAGGTGGATTTGTGGGGAGTGTTGATAGTTTGACTCATTGTCGTGGAGTTTAAGTTTGTCTGCTTCCATTGATTTGTATGTACCCATGTATTTGTTTATTCCATTTAGGACCACTTTGTGTTTTTAGAAATGGTTTTAAGTATCACCCTCTGGGATTTCTGCATCATGATACTCTTTATATTTGTTGTGCT
Organism: Cebidichthys violaceus; assembly: GCF_023349555.1. Classification (NCBI taxonomy): domain Eukaryota; kingdom Metazoa; phylum Chordata; class Actinopteri; order Perciformes; family Stichaeidae; genus Cebidichthys; species Cebidichthys violaceus. The sequence continues at coordinate 712,333 of NW_027176706.1, forward strand.
TTTAAATTCCTAATAAAAATCAAATCCATTCAAATGGGATTAGTGATGAGAAACTTTTGTTTTAGCTCAAGTTTTAAATCGAGGAATGATACCTTAATTCAGTGTTTTTCAACCTTTGCTGAGCTGAGGCACATTTTTTACATTAAAAAGATCCCGCGGCACACCAACAACCAAAAAAGTTCCAAAATGACACTTTTTAGCATAATGCAGCATATATGCCATGGATGTCAAACTCAATCACAGAGAGGGCCAACATTTTAAATTGGGACAACGTTGAGGGCCAAATAGGGTCAACATTTAATAAACAGGATAAAAGGGATATTGGACAAAGTGCAAAAAGAAATTATTTTATGCACATGTACCAGAGCCAGATGTTTGGCATCTTTTCTTTGCTGCCAGTTCATTAATATATGTGTCATTGCACTGGAGGTCTATCAGCTCCATTTGGATGTGCACAGGCGCTCTTTCCACGTCAACTGCAAACGGATTGCTGAGTAGTTCAAATTAAATTTCTGAACTGCAAAGTCGGCAAATTGCCGAGTGAACTCTGTGCCAAGTGCGCCCAGTTAATCAGCAAAATGCGCAGTCTGGAACACAGCGGTGGGGACACGGACAGTGACTCAAGTTTCCTTTCTCCATCTGAGTCTCCCACAGGAGCAGTTTGGCTTGGAAAGCTCTCACTGCATCATATATGTCTGTGATCACACATGTCTCGTGATCATACATGTCAGTGATCACACGTCCCCGTCCCTGAAGCTGGAGGTTTAGCGCAGTGAGATGCTTCGTTATGTCACGCAAAAAGGCCAGCTCACATTGTCACGTTTCGTCCCGGAGCTCTGTGGTGAGCCAGTTATGATAGACATGATATTTTCTCGCGGGCCGGATATAATTGTACCGAGGGCCACTGACAACTTAATGACAAGTCTCTCTCATTTGTTGATCCTTACTAGGCTTTTCATCTGGGTTAGAATGTTGTCCAGGGCCCGGTTCAGAGTCTGCATTTTTCCTTTTCAAATATTTCTCCATCGCTGTTCGTCTTGTCACGCAATCTCTCCCGTGCGTCATTTAATTCTTAAATTAACAAGGTCATTATTGCGCTACCTACTGTCACCCACTGGCATGTAAGAGTATTTATTACTTAGCCAGCCACTATATTGCAGGCTCAGACGCTCAACAATGGCAAAGTATTTGCAGAAACTAAATAATATTTTTTTGCACCGATTAAGTGATATTGGACATTTTCCCACGGCACACCTGACGATCTCTCATGGCACACTGGTGTGACCGCGACACGGTGGTTGAAAATCACTGCCTTAATTATTGGCATATAAAATTATTGGCATATAAAATTTAATTTAATGACCTTAAACTTCACAACTAAATCATCATATAACAGGTCTAAAAGTTGTATAGTGAGGTAAGCATATGAAACTCAAAGAAGAAGATAGAAAACATCAAAGAAAGGAAGAAGATCATCAGGCCTACCTCAGAAAGTTCCAGCTCTTGTTCCTCCACTTTGTTTCAACACATCTCAAACCTTTAGTTGGTGTTCTCTTACTTTTATTCACTTGCTCTCCTCCGTCTCCAAGGGTAATTATGCAAAGTAATGTCATTGATTTAATTCTGACTTTGGATTAAAGTATGTAGAAACATACAAATCAAGGTGGTGAAATTGAGCTTGTGACCTTAAACTCAGTCACGACCAAACAATCATGAAAGCAACTGGTATTAGTATAAAGAGTAGTTAACCCATATGATAACGTCATTTTAGAGAATGTCTATCAAACCAGCACCTGCATATCTTGATGAACTGGAGAGGCTGGAGCCTATCCCAGCATGCACTGGTGGAGGAACACAGACAGATACATACAATTTATTACGGAGCTTTTTGTTGATTGAGGAGTTCATACATTCACTTTGATAATTGATAGAAACCTTCATTATGAACATTAATATTCATGTATTTTAAAAGTAGCAATACTACAATGTTAACGTTACAAGTGAAAGCTCTGCATTCAAAACTGTATTTGAGGAAAAGTAACTATGAAGAGTAAAATGTACTAAAAGTCAACAACAAGTGAAGTATCAAAATATGTAATTTTTAAAATAACATTTGTCCTCAAAATACCATCTGTTGAAGTCTTTGGTACCATAGTTTAACATTTCCCATCTGGCAAAGTTGATTGGGAAATATATTTGGTTGCTATCAGTGGTTTAGGAAACACGAAAGTAATTATGTAAAACCCAAAGTCTTCATCTCACTTGTCATTTATTAGCAGAGCTTTAACTCAAATTTGCATTCACTATCAGGTGGTGAAATGAAGCATACGACCTACTGCTCCAGGGTCATTCACATAGTTAAAAAGGACATATTATACAAATTATCAGGTTCCTATTTTACATTTTGTTGTTCTACTAGAACACACTTGCATGCTGTAATATTTAAAAAACACTTTATTCCTTCTCATGCTTTCTGCCAGTCTGCTTTGATTGCTCACTGTTTCCAGGGCTGCCTGTCAAACAAGCGTTGTCTGAACAGCTTTACTAGTGGCAGCCGGGCCTCAGTGTGTCTCTGCACTGAGGGTTAGAAGCACTTTTACCGTGAATAATAACATAGTTAAAAGTTTATTGATCAAAAACTAAACACAGCATGAGTTCCAGCAGGAATCTGATCAAACTCTGAGAGGAATAAACAACATCTGCAGACAACATTACAGCTTTTGCTCTGTTTAATAATCCTATATATAGCTCTTTGTCATGTTAGCTTAGCATTTACATTTTACATAAACTCAGTGAACCGTAAACATACTTTCTGTTTTACATTTGTCAGCATGTCAAGAAAACTGCAGGTGTAATTACTCATCTTATATAAGCGTGAGTTGGTCTTCCTTGTCAGACAGTCATTACCATATTTATGTTGTGAAAGTTTTGTCAAAACTGCAGATTATGTTTGAAACACTTTCAAATACTGTTGAGAATACTGTAGAACTCATATTGTCATCAGTCTAGTCAAATTAAGTTTGACTGAAACATAAATGTGTTGTGTTGCTCACAGTCAGTATTTGTTACCTTTAGAATAGAATTACATTTTCATAGTCAGGATGTTAAATGGACTTTCTTTTTTTTTACTCTTCTGCATGCATAAAATCCAATATGTTTTTCTTATCACATGAAGATCATTAAATGTATATTATTTTTTTAAATGACAAAAACCCTAAAATAAAGCTCTTTATTCATGGCCTGACATTGAAATATAAATTGGGAACACCTAATGCAAAAAGTATCAAAGCCATAACTTGTATGTAAAGTGTCCAGATCACGTGCTCCATCAGTAAAGGGTTACTTCTGGACTGAAGTTGTGTCAGATGCTGATGGAGCTCTCAGGTCAGTGGTCATCCTGGCGCGTCTTCTCCTCTGATGGTTTCTCTTACTGTGAGGAGAGTCTGGTGGGTTCAGGAACACCTCATCAGACAGCAGCTTCAGGACCGATCATCAGGTCACTCAGATCCATTGTAAAACATGGCAGATTCAGTGTTAGATTATACTTTCATGTAATAATATCATGGTGTATGAAAAGTCATAGTTTAATACAACATCATCATCTCAGATATGTGGTTGTGGCGACAGCTACAAACGAGGTGAAAAGATGTCGGTGATGTTTGCTATATAAGAGGACTGAGGACTTGGTGGCTGTAATGAACGTCCAGATGACATGGATGATCGAGACCCTCCGAGGTTAAACTAAACTTCACAGAACAATAACCTTGTTCCGTTGCTCTTCTCCAACCTTTCAGTGACGGATGCCTGGCTCACACACACACACACACACACACACACACACACACACACACACACACACACACACACACACACAGGTAGGTATGTAATAGGTGGACTTTTTTTTCGCCATACAGGCCTCGTTGTGGTTTGGATTGACTACCCTTTCCTGAGGTCCCACAGCTTTGGCAGTTAGGTTAAAACACTCCAAAAAATCAGAAAAAAATTCAGCTCACTTTAGATTTCAGATATAACCTACACAACTTCATACACAGCAACCTAATTATATTGTGGTATAGGCAGACAGTTCTATTTTGACAAAAGTGTGACTTATAAGGAGCAAAAAAACACTGTTGGGTCTTTAAAGGGACAATGATCCCGCCCTCCTAATTAACATAAATACACAGTTCTGACAGGACACAGCATTACTGGAACAGTCAATTTAATATCAAAATGAATCTTAATGGATGAACAAATTTGAGGCATGTAAACACAACATTCAAAGGTGGCCCCTTCTAGAGTGAGAGAGTATATATATATGGATGGTTAGGTACTTCATCTTGGAATTAGGGTTTACATTGTCATCGTTTACAAGCCTTCCAAGTGACCCATCCTCTTTTGCTGCATCAACACTACAAAAACTCAAGTAAATATTAGTTTCATAACAGTAAGTATATAAAATAAAGGCAATGTGTCATTTAATTTTGATTAGACTGAGCATTGACATAATACGCACCACCATAATTTTCCATTTAAATGAAACTCGAGGTCGTGGTAAAGTCTGTCTCCTCTCACATTCTTGCTGGCTTATTAGTTCACCTCTGTATTCTAACAGAAATTCTCCTTTTTCAAATGGAGCACAGGTGAAGATGCCGCGACCTAGTTCATATACACAGAAAAAACATCTGTTAAGTTTATTCATACTTTAATCGTAATTACGAAATCAGAACATTCAACTTACCTTTGAAGGCATTGATGTATTTGATGTCAAATCCCACTTTGTAACCTCCAGTATCAATGTCAAATTTTGCATCATCCTTTGGATTTATGCGTCTACGCCGTTGCATATTTTTTTGCTGAAATTACCAAAGAAGATGGTTGTCAGGATTGTTATCTTCATTTATAGGACATGCGTGATCAGAAAACATTCTATAGCCGTGTAAACCAGTAATATACTGGGATGAAATATGAAAAAAAATGCATAACTGCTCTATTCATATTTTTATTTGACACTGCTTGACGGGTTTACATTTTAAGAATATCTTTAGACTATTTAAGATTAAATGTAGAAGTTAAGTAAGTCCCTTGCTTCGTTTTTTCCTTCCAAAACTCGTTAGCTCTTTTGCTAACGCTAGCTAACGTTAGCTAACACACCATGAGGCTTGACACTACCCTTAAAAATCACAAAGCATGCCATCATAGCTCACCTCACGCTGTCTCATATTCTCCAGTCTTAACTGAATCACCTGCAGCCAGTTCCGTTTTATACTTACAAATATAAATGCTTACCTGGTGGTGTTTAATCCTCCATTAGTCCATGAGTCCATTCACTTGCGTTCCATGTCTGTCTCTATGTTTAAAGAGCTGAGGGAGGCGTGGACTTGACTTCTCAAGTAGCTACCTCCCACAGGTGTAAACCGGTCAATCGGACGCACCTTGGACTTGGCGTCAGTACTTCCCTCCGACTTCTTGCCCCCGCGAGAAAACCAGCCAATCACAAGGCAGCCCGCGAAATGTTAACCGTGTGTATCGAAATGTGTATATACTGCATCAGCATGGTCACGCCGCTGCGCCGCACTTGTTCTATGCACTGGGATACACAGAAATCAGGTCAGGTGGTAAAAAAGGACTTTCCACGAAAAAGAGAGGGTATGTTATTTAGACACTTATACGGCGCTTACACTCTTTGTTTCATGAGGACCTCGGCATGGTCCTTATATACCATATACGTCCTCATAATGTTGGTGTGTAGTCAGGTGAAAAGTCCAAATATACCATATCAACACACACACACATACATGTCCGTATGGTGGTCCTCTCTTTTAAACCCTGTGGCACTCATTTGTGCTTTCAATCACCCGCTGCAGCTGGCATCCAGGGAAAGGGCGGCACCTGAGAGGACACAAACAGGACACGTAACATGGACCATAAACAAATAATTTTGAAATTAAATACTACCCACGACAGTTGTAGTTTATGGATATTGGAAATTCAACAATTAAAAAACTAGCAAAAGAACTCCTCAGTTGTGGCTTAAACAATGATTAAAAGCTAAAATAGGAATTCTTTAAATTTAACGTCACACATGTTGCAATAAAAGAAGAAAATAACTAAAGAAACTGATTTGGTGCACAAACTTCACCTTTTATTAACAAAAGAAAATATTATTTTGGAAGAAGAAATCAAATTGAAGGACATTCAGCTACAACTAGATCAAATGTGTTTAGACTTGACATAAGATTTGTTAATTAGCTCAAGAGCTAAGAGACTAGAGGAAGGGGAAAAGAACACACATCTTTTTTAAAGGAAATTATTAACTGTCCTTAATATTGATGGTGCTACCTCCAAAGATCTAAAGTTAATCTCCAATTTTGTCACTGCACTTCATGAAAATTATGTAAATCCAAATGTAATGCAAACAGTTTAAGTTATCTGGAAAAACATATACCTGTATCCCCTCAATTGATGAAGAACTTAAATCTATGTGTGACTCTGAGTAGACAGCGAATCAAATCAGAGAGGCATTATTCATAATGAAAAAAGACTAATCCCATCTAATAATGGTCTATCTTTAGAATTGTAAATGCACGATGGGAATTTATTCAAAATCCATTAATCTGAATTTACAAAGATTGCATAAGTCGGGGAGAGATGGCAACTATGATCAAACAAATCATTATATGTCTTATCCCCAAACCCAATAAAGACCCTTCAATAATATGAAATTGGCATAACTCTTAACAATAGATTATATGATTTTGGCCTTATTATATGCAAACTGATTAAAGAAAGGGCTGGATCCCATTATTATTTATAACAGGATTTATGAAAAATCGACATATTAGTTGTCACAAAACGATCATTTTAGATTTGTTGGATTATACAGATGCAGTTTAAGTCTAAGACTCGTATTTAGTTTCTTTTAAAAGGCCTTTGACACAATCAAACAAATGTTTATTTTACAGTCCCTGAAAACATTTGGCTTTGGCAATAACTTTGTTAACACTGTCAGTATGTTTCACAAAGATATTAACAGCTCGGCTATAATTAATTTAAAACCTTCAAAAGATTCAGAAAGGTATGAACACAAAACACATTGTAAAAAATTAATTTCAACTGATTATTAACTGTGATATCGCTCATTTACAGAATCACACATTTCAAAGCCAGAAAAAGAACATCAAGTTCCAAATGTACATATTTCAAAAGACATAGCAAGCGTTCATAAAACATATATGGGAATAGTTTATTAGGAGTATTAGGAATACAAATTAAATATGACAAAAACCAAACATGTTTATATTTTTCAAATTAATTTCAAACCTCCCTACATGCTCTGAAGTCACAAGCAGAAATCCTTTTTTTAACAGCAAACATGCAAATAAAGTTATATTTGCAATGAACTGCAAGTGACACAACAAACAGATAAATGATATATGATGTTCTGTAGATACACAGCATGCAACCAAATATATAAATCCACAAAAGACATTTTTATCACTGATGGTGTAGAAAATATTTAGTGAAACTGAAATAGGAACTGAGAGATTGTGTTGCAGTTAAAACCACGATGTCCGCTGCACAATGAGCACTCAGCCGCACAACTCTAAAAAAAAGGCAGAAAATGTAAATCATACATGTGATTTAAAGGATAAGTTGGAAATTTGGGGAAAAACAATTATTGTCTTTCATGTGAAAAAACAGATAAGAAGATCAATATCACTCTTGTATTTGTACAGCTATCATACGCTTAGCTTAGCACAAAGACTGGAACCAGATGTAAACAGCTGGGCTGGTTCTTTTCTAGAAATCTGTCTTGCAGCACCTCTAAAACTCACTCAGATTCAGATATGCAATTAAAGCAACCAACCCACAAAATAATGATCCCCGCTATTTAGAAAAATACAAAAAGTACCTTCATCTTTCTTCTTCTTTTGCTCTTTGTGAAAAGCCTGCCCATCCGTCAGGGTCCAGCGGAGTTTAAAGTCTGATAACCCATGTTTCTCCAGTTTAGCATGCAGCTGTAGAGAAATAGATAAAGTTGAATCTGTGATTATCACATCATAACCTTATGACCTTTAATACACATCTCCTTTGTTCTCCATCCACTAATGAACATAAATGTTACTCAGAGATTTCTTACCTTCTTGAAATTTTTAAATTGTATTTTCTTTTGTGTAAATTTTAAATCTTTGTATAAAAAAGCACAGGCACTTGTGCACCAGTGTTCAGAATCTAAACAAACAAAAGAGCAAAGTTGTAAGAAAACCCTGAAACGGTGTGTTTATTTTCTCTGATGGAAGCTGCAAATGTTAACATGGCCTGCTGCCAGTAGTAAGCTAGTTTACACCCAAACCAAGGAGAATACCATCAGTTTACTGAGTTAATTTGTGGGGTTACAGGTTACTTTAGAAAAAGCCCCATTCAGGACTAGCACCACCTCTGTTAAGGAGCCGGTCGAGGATGCTCCTTCATGAGTGTTTAGCAAACGTTCCTGGGGAAGTTGACACTGTAAAACCATTGTTACCAGGGGTAGTGTAGGTTAAGCAGCTTGAAGATGACTGTACCTGCTCTAAAATCTGCTGCTGAAGGGCGGGATCAGTCAGGTCGGCCTCAGACTGGAACCTTAACTTGAACGTTTGTTGCTTACGTGAATGAACATTTTGACAGATGAAATAGTTAGTCATGTTACAGTCAACATCCCACCATGTTCCTGTGGTTGGGTTGACCGCGGCACAGGATTTCACCGTCTCCGTTCTTTTCTTGGGCTGATTCTCTTCCCAGTTAGTGAAGGTGGTGGGGGTCTGGTCGGACCAGTTAGCCCAGGTCTTTCTGTGGAGACCGATCCAGGTGTAGTCTGTCAGCAGTGAGGAGATGTCATTATTCTCAGACGGGGTCCTCACACTGGCGAGGTCTGTGTAGTTGGATTTACAGTATGTCCTAGCATCGTACCAAGTCATCAGAGTGTTCACTAAAATGTAATGGGAAGGACCTTTTTCTGAAAGACAACAGAAGAAATGAAGGACAACAGGTTGAACTGTGGGTTGACATTTTGCCATGAAGGTAAAGAAAGGTAGATTTACAGTCTCTGCAGTATTTTCTGACTAATAATATATATTATTGATATATATATATATATATATATATATATATATATATATATATATATCTATTGTAAAACACATTCTACTGATGTTTTTCTACTGTCTTAAGGTGCGTTCACACCATTACTCGTGGGGGACCATTTATGATCATTCGCCCAAGACGCCCCCGGAGAGGTCTGAATTGAGACACACCTCACTTCACCGCTTCGTGCTCTCCAGTCGTTAGTCCCACCCCTCTAAGAACCCGGTACGTTGCCAAAAAGTCTCATCTGATTTTCTTAATTGGCTGGCAACACTTTGACACCTGACAAACCAATACAGTAAGGTGTGCAACTCGAACTGTAGGACACTTAAGTACTTTTCCAAACTATATTTCTCTGACTATGAACACAAATGCAAATGTGCTGTTTTACAGAAATTTTAAAGAACACATGCAAACAAATTGGCAGGGCGCTACATGTAAATACTGAATGATAGATATTTTCATTTGTTACTGATTGATAGTTATTGGAACATCTGTTTTTACTGTTGTTTTAAGGTTTTACAATGTTGTTTTAGTTTTTGTACCACTTTGGTGTTATTAATGTTAGTATATTACTGATAAATATCACATGAGCTTGAAACTGGTCAGAGTTTAAAAACAATATGTCCAACTTAATGCAAGCTTATAATCTAACTTGACTTCTTGCTTGAGTTATAAGGCAACTTGCAACTGAACTCAGTAAACATCTTTCTTACCATAATAGCAGACTGATGGACGTTCAGACGAACAACTTCCATCATTCCAAAGCCCATCTGTTCTCATCAAAGTGCAGGTCTCATTGTAGTCCTTATTATTAGGCTCACCTGTTCTCCAGTTACTATACTCATTATTCAAGTCTGCATTTCCCAATGCCCACTTCTATTTGGTTGCTATCAGTGGTTTAGGAAACACTAAAGTAATTATGTAAAACCCAATGTCTTCATCTCACTTGTCCTTTATTATCAGAGCTTCAACTCAAATTTGCATTCACTATCAGGTGGTGAAATGAAGCATATGACCTACTGCTCCAGAGTCATTCACATAATTAAAAAGGACATACTATACAAATGATCAGGTTCATATTTTACATGTTGTTGTTCTACTAGAACACACTTGCATGCTGTAATATTTAAATAACACTTTATTCTTCTCATGCTTTCTGCCAGTCTGCTTTGATTGGTCACTATTTCCAGGGCTGCCTGTCAAACAAGCGTTGTCTGAACAGCTTTACTAGTATTAATGGTCTATCTTTAGAATTTTAAATGCATGATGGGAAATTATTCAGAACGCATTAATCTTAATGTACAAAGATTGCATAAGTCGGGGAGAGATGGCAACTTTGATCAAACAAATCATTATATATCTTATCCCCAAACCCAATAAAGACCCTTTATTAATACGAAATTGGCAAAACTCTTTCAACAGTAGATTAAACAATTTTGGCCTGAATATATGCAAACTGATTACAGAAAGTACTGGATCCCATTATTGCTCAAAACAGGATTTTTGAAAAATCTACATATTATTTGTAACACAAGGATCATTTTAGATTTGTTGGATTATACAGATGAAGTTTAAGTCTAAGACTCTTATTTAGATTCTTTTAAAAGGCATTTGACACAATCAAACAAACATTTACTTTACAGTCCCTGAAAACATTTGGCTTTTGCAATAACTTTGTTAACACTGTCAGTATGTTTCACAAAGATATCAACAGCTTGGATATAATTCATTTAAATACCTCAAAAGATTCCAGGTCAGTGTTTTTTCATGTTCTCTATTTATTTAAGATCTTACAAAAGGTATGAACACAAAACACATTGTAAAAAATGACTTTTAACTGATTATTAATTGTGATGCCGTTCATTTACAGAATCACACATTTCAAAGCCAGAAAAAGATAAACATCAAGTTCAACATGTACACATTTCAAAAGACACAGCAAGTGCTCATAAAACATATATGGGAATAGTTTATTAGGAGTATTAGGAATACAAATTAAATAAGACAAAAACCAAACATGTTTATATTTTTTAAACTAATTACAAACCTCCCTACATGCTCTGAAGTCACAAGCAGAAATAAAAAATGTTAACAACAAACATGCAAATAAAGTTCTATTTGCAACGGATTGCAAGTGACACAACAAACAGATAAATGATATATGATGTTCTGTAGATACACAGCATGCAACCAAACATATAAATCCACAAAAGACATTTTTATCACTGATGGTGTAGAAAATATTTAGTGAAACTGAAATAGGAACTGAGAGATTGTGTTGCAGTTAAAACCACAATGTCCGCTGCACAATGAGCACTCAGCCACACGACCCTAAAAAAAAGGCAGAAAATATAAATCATACATGTGGTTTAAAGGATTAGTTGTAAATTTGGGGGAAAACAATTATTGTCTTTCATGTGAAAAATCAGATAGGAAGATCAATATCACTCTTGTATTTGTACAGCTATCATACGCTTAGCTTAGCTTAGCTTAGCTTAGCACAAAGACTGGAACCAGAAGTAAACAGCTGGGCTGGTTCTTTCCAGAAATCTGTCTTGCAGCACCTCTAAAACTCACTATCATATCTTGTTTGTGCAACTTGCCAGGTATATGCTAGCTGTCCCCCCCTATATTAAGTCTCTGCTAATATTAAATGAACAGATATATCAGTGTTATCAATCTTCTCATCTGACTTTCAGCAAGGAAGCAAATTAGCTTATTTCACAAAATGTCCAACTAATGCTTAATGCTCTTATTGTATTTGTATTACTTTTTTGCACTAACTGTTTTTCTTTGTTTCTGCTCTGTACTTTGGCTCTGAGTTATGCTCTGCTTCATGCTCTTAGATGCTTGTTTGGAAAAGGAGATGTACTTATGACTTCTGGTGACTAGTAGTTCTTTTGATTACCAATGTTGAATGCACTTATTGTAAGTCGCTTTGGATAAAAGCATCTGCTAAATGACTGTAATGTAATGTAATGCTTCAGATATGCAATTGAAGCAACCAACCCACAAAATAATGATCTCCGCTATTTAGAAAAATACAAAAAGTACCTTCATCTTTCTTCTTCTTTTGCTCTTTGTGAAAAGCCTGCCCATCCGTCTGGGTCCAGCGGAGTTTAAAGTCTGATAACCCATGTTTCTCCAGTTTAGCATGCAGCTGTAGAGAAATAGATAAAGTTAAATCTGTGAATATCACATCATAACCTTATGACCTTTAATACACATCTCCTTTTGTTCTCCATCCACTAATGAACATAAATGTTACTCAGAGATTTCTTACCTTCTTGAAATTTTTAAATTGTATTTTCTTTTGTGTAAATTTTAAATCTTTGTATAAAAAAGCACAGGCACTTGTGCACCAGTGTTCAGAATCTAAACAAACAAAAGAGCAAAGTTGTAAGAAAACCCTGAAACGGTGTGTTTATTTTCTCTGATGGAAGCTGCAAATGTTAACATGGCCTGCTGCCAGTAGTCAGCTAGTTTACACCCAAACCAAGGAGAATACCATCAGTTTACAGTTAATTTGTGGGGTTACAGGTTACTATAGAAACGCCCCATTCAGGACTAGCACCACCTCTGTTATGGAGCCGGTCCAAGATGCTCCTTCATGAGCGTTTAGCAAACGTTCCTGGGGAAGTTGACACTGTAAAAACCATTGTTACCAGGGGTAGTGTAGGTTAAGCAGCTTCAAGATTACTGTACCTGCTCTAAAATCTGCTGCTGAAGGGCGGGATCAGTCAGGTCGGCCTCAGACTGGAACCTTAACTTGAACGTTTGTTGCTGACGTGAATAAACATTTTGACAGATGAAATAGTTCGTCATGTTACAGTCAACATCCCACCATGTTCCTGTGGTTGGGTTTACTGCGGCACAGGATTTCATCGTCTGCGATTTTAGGTTTGGCTGGTTCTTTTTCCAGTTAGTGAAGGTGGTGGGGGTTTGGTCGGACCAGTAAGCCCAGGTATGTCTGTGGAGACCGATCCAGGTGTTCGTTGTCAGCAGTGGGGAGATCTCATTACTCTCAGACAGGTTCCTCACACTGGTGAGGTCTGTGTAATTGGATCTACAGTATGTCCTAGCATCGTACCAAGTCATCAGAGTGTTCACTAAAATGTAATGGGAAGGACCTTTATCTGAAAGAAAAAAGAAGAAATAAAGGACAATAAGTTGAACTGTGGGTTGGCATTTTGCCATGAAGGTAAATAAAGATACATTTGCAGTAGAGCCACCTTTGAAGTCTCTGCAGTATTCAAAAATGTAAAACACACATTCTACAGTCTTAGACACATTTCTATAATTCAAATCCAAAATTCAACACAAAGATGAAATAATTACGGTGTTTATAATTTTATTTAATCATTTTCAATACAAGCTGACAGGAGAAACAAGTGAAGAGCGACATAAAAAGGGACAGTTAGTGAACATAGAGAGTGAGAAATAGAAGAGTAGTGTATTTTTTGTTGTATTTTCAGATTGTGGATCATTCATTGCAAACTTTAACCTGATTCTATGTATTACTGCATGGCAGATCATTTATGCCCCTGAACCCCCCCTTTGTGACCGTGGCTAAGTAGAGAACAGGGCCGCCTTTCAATTAGAGGGTAGGTGGTTTGATCCCCTGCTCTGCTAGTCTCATGTCAATGTGTCCTTGAGCAAGACACTTAACCCCAAAATTGCTCTCATAGCTGCTGCGCCTACGGTAGATAGATACTGAATTGTAAGTCGCTTTGGATAAAAGCGTCTGCTAAATGACTGTAATGTAATGTAATGTGAAGTTTTTGGACGTCAGTATTCCCAAAACTTGACATTAGACCATAATTCAGTAAATTTTCTCCTTGCTTGAGTTATAAAGCAACTTGCAACTGAACTCAGTAAACATTTTTCTTACCATAATAGCAGACTGCAGAATGTAAAGACGAACAACTTTTGTCATCCAAATCCCCATCTGTTCTCATCAAAGCACAGGTCTCGTTGTAGTCCTTTCTATCAGGATCACCTATTCTCCAGTTACTATACTCATTATTCAAGTCTACATTTCCCAGTGCCCACTTCCACCCTTTCATTTTTTCATCATGAAGCCCTATCCACGTGTAGTTTCCAACGCCCTGCAATACTCTGAGCAGCCTGTCGTTGTCGCTTTGATTTTCTACGGTGGCAAGGTCAGTGAACTTCTCTCTGCAGTAACTCTGAGCGTCGGTCCAGGTCTTCAACATCTCTACATAGTGGTACTCTCTGATGACGTTTGTAGACCGAGCAGACAGCACTGATGGATAAAGGACTGTTTTTAATGTACACTCATTTATTCTACTGTAGTTCAATAACCATGCAACAAAAAACAACCATTGTTAAATATATATCATTATCACCACTGTAAATATGTGTGACTGACTCACTCACACACACAACTTTCACAATCATTTCTCTGACCTGAGAGAGCGAGCACAAACAGCAGTGTCTTCTTCATCCTGGAAATAAAAACATGTTAACTTTGTGCAGTTGTTTTTTACACAGGATATGAGACAGAAAATTTACTAAAAGTAAAAATGCCACAGATTACTTAAACTGTACATAAACAAAGCCAAACAAATATAATTTTTAAGACAAAAGTCGAGGTGGATTTGTGGGGAGTGTTGATAGTTTGACTCATTGTCGTGGAGTAAGTTTGTCTGCTTCCATTGATTTGTATGTACCCATGTATTTGTTTATTCCATTTAGGACCACTTTGTGTTTTTAGAAATGGTTTTAAGTATCACCCTCTGGGATTTCTGCATCATGATACTCTTTATATTTGTTGTGCTTTTAAATTCCTAATAAAAATCAAATCCATTCAAATGGGATTAGTGATGAGAAACTTTTGTTTTAGCTCAAGTTTTAAATCGAGGAATGATACCTTAATTCAGTGTTTTTCAACCTTTGCTGAGCTGAGGCACATTTTTTACATTAAAAAGATCCCGCGGCACACCAACAACCAAAAAAGTTCCAAAATGACACTTTTTAGCATAATGCAGCATATATGCCATGGATGTCAAACTCAATCACAGAGAGGGCCAACATTTTAAATTGGGACAACGTTGAGGGCCAAATAGGGTCAACATTTAATAAACAGGATAAAAGGGATATTGGACAAAGTGCAAAAAGAAATTATTTTATGCACATGTACCAGAGCCAGATGTTTGGCATCTTTTCTTTGCTGCCAGTTCATTAATATATGTGTCATTGCACTGGAGGTCTATCAGCTCCATTTGGATGTGCACAGGCGCTCTTTCCACGTCAACTGCAAACGGATTGCTGAGTAGTTCAAATTAAATTTCTGAACTGCAAAGTCGGCAAATTGCCGAGTGAACTCTGTGCCAAGTGCGCCCAGTTAATCAGCAAAATGCGCAGTCTGGAACACAGCGGTGGGGACACGGACAGTGACTCAAGTTTCCTTTCTCCATCTGAGTCTCCCACAGGAGCAGTTTGGCTTGGAAAGCTCTCACTGCATCATATATGTCTGTGATCACACATGTCTCGTGATCATACATGTCAGTGATCACACGTCCCCGTCCCTGAAGCTGGAGGTTTAGCGCAGTGAGATGCTTCGTTATGTCACGCAAAAAGGCCAGCTCACATTGTCACGTTTCGTCCCGGAGCTCTGTGGTGAGCCAGTTATGATAGACATGATATTTTCTCGCGGGCCGGATATAATTGTACCGAGGGCCGCTGACAACTTAATGACAAGTCTCTCTCATTTGTTGATCCTTACTAGGCTTTTCATCTGGGTTAGAATGTTGTCCAGGGCCCGGTTCAGAGTCTGCATTTTTCCTTTTCAAATATTTCTCCATCGCTGTTCGTCTTGTCACGCAACCTCTCCCGTGCGTCATTTAATTCTTAAATTAACAAGGTCATTATTGCGCTACCTACTGTCACCCACTGGCATGTAAGAGTATTTATTACTTAGCCAGCCACTATATTGCAGGCTCAGACGCTCAACAATGGCAAAGTATTTGCAGAAACTAAATAATATTTTTTTGGACCGATTAAGTGATATTGGACATTTTCCCACGGCACACCTGACGATCTCTCATGGCACACTGGTGTGACCGTGACACGGTGGTTGAAAATCACTGCCTTAATTATTGGCATATAAAATTATTGGCATATAAAATTTAATTTAATGACCTTAAACTTCACAACTAAATCATCATATAACAGGTCTAAAAGTTGTATAGTGAGGTAAGCATATGAAACTCAAAGAAGAAGATAGAAAACATCAAAGAAAGGAAGAAGATCATCAGGCCTACCTCAGAAAGTTCCAGCTCTTGTTCCTCCACTTTGTTTCAACACATCTCAAACCTTTAGTTGGTGTTCTCTTACTTTTATTCACTTGCTCTCCTCCGTCTCCAAGGGTAATTATGCAAAGTAATGTCATTGATTTAATTCTGACTTTGGATTAAAGTATGTAGAAACATACAAATCAAGGTGGTGAAATTGAGCTTGTGACCTTAAACTCAGTCACGACCAAACAATCATGAAAGCAACTGGTATTAGTATAAAGAGTAGTTAACCCATATGATAACGTCATTTTAGAGAATGTCTATCAAACCAGCACCTGCATATCTTGATGAACTGGAGAGGCTGGAGCCTATCCCAGCATGCACTGGTGGAGGAACACAGACAGATACATACAATTTATTACGGAGCTTTTTGTTGATTGAGGAGTTCATACATTCACTTTGATAATTGATAGAAACCTTCATTATGAACATTAATATTCATGTATTTTAAAAGTAGCAATACTACAATGTTAACGTTACAAGTGAAAGCTCTGCATTCAAAACTGTATTTGAGGAAAAGTAACTATGAAGAGTAAAATGTACTAAAAGTCAACAACAAGTGAAGTATCAAAATATGTAATTTTTAAAATAACATTTGTCCTCAAAATACCATCTGTTGAAGTCTTTGGTACCATAGTTTAACATTTCCCATCTGGCAAAGTTGATTGGGAAATATATTTGGTTGCTATCAGTGGTTTAGGAAACACGAAAGTAATTATGTAAAACCCAAAGTCTTCATCTCACTTGTCATTTATTAGCAGAGCTTTAACTCAAATTTGCATTCACTATCAGGTGGTGAAATGAAGCATACGACCTACTGCTCCAGGGTCATTCACATAGTTAAAAAGGACATATTATACAAATTATCAGGTTCCTATTTTACATTTTGTTGTTCTACTAGAACACACTTGCATGCTGTAATATTTAAAAAACACTTTATTCCTTCTCATGCTTTCTGCCAGTCTGCTTTGATTGCTCACTGTTTCCAGGGCTGCCTGTCAAACAAGCGTTGTCTGAACAGCTTTACTAGTGGCAGCCGGGCCTCAGTGTGTCTCTGCACTGAGGGTTAGAAGCACTTTTACCGTGAATAATAACATAGTTAAAAGTTTATTGATCAAAAACTAAACACAGCATGAGTTCCAGCAGGAATCTGATCAAACTCTGAGAGGAATAAACAACATCTGCAGACAACATTACAGCTTTTGCTCTGTTTAATAATCCTATATATAGCTCTTTGTCATGTTAGCTTAGCATTTACATTTTACATAAACTCAGTGAACCGTAAACATACTTTCTGTTTTACATTTGTCAGCATGTCAAGAAAACTGCAGGTGTAATTACTCATCTTATATAAGCGTGAGTTGGTCTTCCTTGTCAGACAGTCATTACCATATTTATGTTGTGAAAGTTTTGTCAAAACTGCAGATTATGTTTGAAACACTTTCAAATACTGTTGAGAATACTGTAGAACTCATATTGTCATCAGTCTAGTCAAATTAAGTTTGACTGAAACATGAATGTGTTGTGTTGCTCACAGTCAGTATTTGTTACCTTTAGAATAGAATTACATTTTCATAGTCAGGATGTTAAATGGACTTTTTTTTTTACTCTTCTGCATGCATAAAATCCAATATGTTTTTCTTATCACATGAAGATCATTAAATGTATATTATTTTTTTAAATGACAAAAACCCTAAAATAAAGCTCTTTATTCATGGCCTGACATTGAAATATATATTGGGTACACATAATGCAAAAAGTATCAAAGCCATAACTTGTATGTAAAGTGTCCAGATCACGTGCTCCATCAGTAAAGGGTTACTTCTAGACTGAAGTTGTGTCAGATGCTGATGGAGCTCTCAGGTCAGTGGTCATCCTGGTGCGTCTTCTCCTCTGATGGTTTCTCTTACTGTGAGGAGAGTCTGGTGGGTTCAGGAACACCTCATCAGACAGCAGCTTCAGGACCGATCATCAGGTCACTCAGATCCATTGTAAAACATGGCAGATTCAGTGTTAGATTATACTTTCATGTAATAATATCATGGTGTATGAAAAGTCATAGTTTAATACAACATCATCATCTCAGATATGTGGTTATGGCGACAGCTACAAACGGGGTGAAAAGATGTCGGTGATGTTTGCTATATAAGAGGACTGAGGACTTGGTGGCTGTAATGAACGTCCAGATGACATGGATGATCGAGACCCTCCGAGGTTAAACTAAACTTCACAGAACAATAACCTTGTTTCGTTGCCCTTCTCCAACCTTTCAGTGACGGATGCCTGGACTTTCTTCAACCCTGGTTCAAAATAATTTACTTGGTGTAATAGGAGATTCATTTTAAAATCAAGAATTGTATAATTTAAAATTACTTTCTATACCCTTCAATTTGTGAAAGAAGTTAAACATTCGTATGCCCCTTTTGGTGTCTAAGGGATGAGGGGAGTAACAATGTGAAATACCTGGGGAAAGAGAGAAATGAGCAACCGATGACTTAACAAAAGAATATTTATTAGCAAAAAGATTAAATGCTCACAAGGCAACAACTGAAAACTACTTTCTTACAACAAGAAAGCAACACTAGGTAACAGTATGCAAACAACAGCACACACGGCTTACACACACACACACACACACGGCTTACACACACACACACACACTACTGCATCAGCATGGTCACGCCGCTGCGCCGCACTTGTTCTATGCACTGGGATACACAGAAATCAGGTCAGGTGGTAAAAAAGGACTTTCCACGAAAAAGAGAGGGTATGTTATTTAGACACTTATACGGCGCTTACACTCTTTGTTTTATGAGGACCTCGGCATGGTCCTTATATACCATATACGTCCTCATAATGTTGGTGTGTAGTCAGGTGAAAAGTCCAAATATACCATATCAACACACACACACATACATGTCCGTATGGTGGTCCTCTCTTTTAAACCCTGTGGCACTCATTTGTGCTTTCAATCACCCGCTGCAGCTGGCATCCAGGGAAAGGGCGGCACCTGAGAGGACACAAACAGGACACGTAACATGGACCATAAACAAATAATTTTGAAATTAAATACTACTCACGACAGTTGTAGTTTATGGATATTGGAAATTCAACAAGACTCTCCTAAATGATGATGTATTCAATGACACTATTACAAAACTAGCAAAAGAACTCCTCAGTTGTGGCTTAAACAATGATTAAAAGCTAAAATAGGAATTCTTTAAATTTAACGTCACACATGTTGCTATAAAAGAAGAAAGGAACTAAAGAAACTGATTTGGTGCACAAATTTGACCTTTTATTAACAAAAGAAAATATTACTTTGGAAGAAGAAATCAAATTGAAGGACATTCAGCTACAACTAGATCAAATGTGTTTAGACTTTACATAAGATTTGTTAATTAGCTCAAGAGCTAAGAGACTAGAGACTAAGAGACTAAAGGAAATTATTAACTCTCCTTAATATTGATGGTGCTACCTCCAAAGATCCAAAGTTAATCTAATTTTGTCACTGCACTTCATGAAAATTATGTAAATCCAAATGTAATGCAAAAAATTTAAGTTATCTGGAAAAACGTATACCTGTATCCCCTCAATTGATGAAGAACTTAAATCTATGTGTGACTCTGAGTAGACAGCTAATCAAATCAGAGAGGCATTATTCATAATGAAAAAAGACTAATCCCATCTAATAATGGTCTATCTTTAGAATTGTAAATGCACTATGGGAATTTATTCAAAATCCATTAATCTGAATTTACAAAGATTGCATAAGTCGGGGAGAGATGGCAACTATGATCAAACAAATCATTATATGTCTTATCCCCAAACCCAATAAAGACCCTTCAATAATATGAAATTGGCATAACTCTTAACAATAGATTATATGATTTTGGCCTTATTATATGCAAACTGATTAAAGAAAAGGCTGGATCCCATTATTATTTATAACAGGATTTATGAAAAATCGACATATTAGTTGTCACAAAAGGATCATTTTAGATTTGTTGGATTATACAGATGCAGTTTAAGTCTAAGACTCGTATTTAGTTTCTTTTAAAAGGCCTTTGACACAATCAAACAAATGTTTATTTTACAGTCCCTGAAAACATTTGGCTTTGGTCATAACTTTGTTAACACTGTCAGTATGTTTCACAAAGATATTAACAGCTCGGCTATAATTAATTTAAAACCTTCAAAAGATTCCAGGTCAGTGTTTTTTCATGTTCTCTATTTATTTAAGATCTTACAAAAGGTATAAACACAAAACACATTGTAAAAAATTAATTTCAACTGATTATTAACTGTGATATCGCTCATTTACAGAATCACACATTTCAAAGCCAGAAAAAGAACATCAAGTTCCAAATGTACATATTTCAAAACACACAGCAAGCATTCATAAAACATATATGGGAATAGTTTATTAGGAGTATTAGGAATACAAATTAAATATGACAAAAACCAAACATGTTTATATTTTTCAAATTAATTTCAAACCTCCCTACATGCTCTGAAGTCACAAGCAGAAATCCTTTTTTTAACAGCAAACATGCAATTGAAGTTATATTTGCAATGAACTGCAAGTGATACAACAAACAGATAAATGATATATGATGTTCTGTAGATACACAGCATGCAACCAAATATATAAATCCACAAAAGTCATTTTTATCACTGATGGTGTAGAAAATATTTAGTGAAACTGAAATAGGAACTGAAATAGGAACGAGAGATTGTGTTGCAGTTAAAACCACGATGTCCACTGCACAATGAGCACTCAGCCACACGACCCTAAAAAAAAGGCAGAAAATGTAAATCATACATGTGGTTTAAAGGATAAGTTGGGATTTTGGGGAGAAACAATTATTGTCTTTCATGTGAAAAGTTAGATAGGAAGATCAATATCACTCTTGTATTTGTACTGCTATCATATGCTTAGCTTAGCTTAGCTTAGCACAAAGACTGGAACCAGAAGTAAACAGCTGGGCTGGTTCTTTCCAGAAATCTGTCTTGCAGCACCTCTAAAACTCACTATCATATCTTGTTTGTGCAAATTGCCAGGTACATGCTAGCTGTTTCCCCCTATATTAAGTCTCTGTGCTAAGCTAAGCTAACCTGCTGCTAATATTAACTGAACAGATATATCAGTGTTATCGATCTTCTCATCTGATTTTCAGCAAGGAAGCAAATTTGCTTATTTCACAAAATGTCCGACTAATGCTTCAGATATGCAATTAAAACAACCAACCCACAAAATTAGTATGTCCCATTTAGAAAAATACAGAAAGTACCTTCATCTTTCTTCTTCTTTTGCTCTTTGTGAAAAGCCTGCCCATCCGTCAGGGTCCAGCGGAGTTTAAAGTCTGATAACCCATGTTTCTCCAGTTTAGCATGCAGCTGTAGAGAAATAGATAAAGTGAAATCTGTGAATATCACATCATTACCATAAAACCTTTAATACACATCTCCTTTTGTTCTCCATCCACAAATGAACATAAATATGTTACTCATAGATTACTTTCTTGGGATTTTGAAATAGTATTTTCTTTTGTGTACATTTTAAATCTTTGTATAAAAAAGCACAGGCACTTGTGCACCAGTGTTCAGAATCTCAACAAACAAAAGAGCAAAGTTCTAAGAAAACCCTGAAACGGTGTGTTTATTTTCTCTGATGGAAGCTGCAAATGTTAACATGGCCTGCTGCCAGTAGTAACCTAGTTTACACCCAAACCAAGGAGAATACCATCAGTTTACTGAGTTAATTTGTGGGGTTACAGGTTACTATAGAAACGCCCCATTCAGGACTAGCACCACCTCTGTTATGGAGCCGGTCCAAGATGCTCCTTCATGAGAGTTTAGCAAACGTTCCTGGGGAAGTTGAAACTGCAAAAAACATTGTTACCAGGTGTAGTGTAGGTTAAGCAGCTTCAAGATTACTGTACCTGCTCTAAAATCGGCTGCTGAAGGGCGGGATCAGTCAGGTCGGCCTCAGACTGGAACCTTAACTTGAACGTTTGTTGCTTACGTGTATAAACATTTTGACAGATGAAATAGTTAGTCATGCTACAGCCAACATCCCACCACGTTCCTGTGGTTGGGTTGACCACGGCACAGGATTTCACTGTCTGCACTTCTTTGATGGGCTGGTTCTCATTCCAGTTAGTGAAGGTGGTGGGGGTTTGGTCGGACCAGTTAGCCCAGGTCTTTCTGTGGAGACCAATCCAGGTGTAGTCTGTCACCAGTGAGGAGATGTCATTATTCTCAGACGGGGTCCTCACACTGGCCAAGTCTGTGTAGTTGGACATACAGTATGTCCTAGCATCGTACCAAGTCATCAGAGTGTTCACTAAAATGTAATGGGAAGGACCTTTTTCTGAAAGACAACAGAAGAAATGAAGGACAATAGGCTGAACTGTGGGTTGGGATTTTGCCATGAAGGTAAAGAAAGGTAGATTTACAGTCTCTGCAGTATTTTCTGACTAAAAATATATATTATTGATATACTTTACATATATATATACATATATATATATATACATATATATATACATATATATATATACGTATATATATGTATATATATATATATATACATATATATATATACGTATATATATATATATATATATATATATATAAACTATTGTAAAACACACATTCTACTGATGTTTTTATCCTGTCTTAAGGTGCGTTCACACCATTACTCGCGGGGGACCATTTATGATCATTCGCCCAAGACGCCCCGGGGAGGGGCCGTGGCTTATCACTCTGGAAGCTATTCAACTTTCCGCCATCAACCATGGAAGAAATAACCACGACTTCTGCTTAGTACTTGTTGTGGAAGTCCCAGATATCCCAGGAAACTAAACGTCATCTTGTCTGGGTTCTTAACATAGTCCGGAGGAGCTCCATGGATTTTATCGAGCTGTATTTACTGTATCTAGCAAGCCACATGTCGGCTGGTTTACTACAGCTGTATGAACACAAAAAAAACAGATTTTACTGAGATTTAACTGCAATAAAAGGACAAAAAGGATGCTGAAATAACTACGTAATGACGCCGATTTGTAAAAAGTTTGAATTCATGTTTTGTTAGTTTTCTCCGCAAGATGACAAGCAAATATATCTCTCTCTCTCTCTCTCTCTCTATATATATATATATATATATATATATATATATATATATATATATATATATATATATATAAACTATTGTAAAACACACATTCTACTGATGTTTTTCTACTGTCTTAAGGTGCGTTCACACCATTACTCGTGGGGGACCATTTATGATCATTCGCCCAAGACGCCCCCGGAGAGGTCTGAATTGAGACACACCTCACTTCACCGCTTCGTGCTCTCCAGTCGTTAGTCCCACCCCTCTAAGAACCCGGTACGTTGCCAAAAAGTCTCATCTGATTTTCTTAATTGGCTGGCAACACTTTGACACCTGACAAACCAATACAGTAAGGTGTGCAACTCGAACTGTAGGACACTTAAGTACTTTTCCAAACTATATTTCTCTGACTATGAACACAAATGCAAATGTGCTGTTTTACAGAAATTTTAAAGAACACATGCAAACAAATTGGCAGGGCGCTACATGTAAATACTGAATGATAGATATTTTCATTTGTTACTGATTGATAGTTATTGGAACATCTGTTTTTACTGTTGTTTTAAGGTTTTACAATGTTGTTTTAGTTTTTGTACCACTTTGGTGTTATTAATGTTAGTATATTACTGATAAATATCACATGAGCTTGAAACTGGTCAGAGTTTAAAAACAATATGTCCAACTTAATGCAAGCTTATAATCTAACTTGACTTCTTGCTTGAGTTATAAGGCAACTTGCAACTGAACTCAGTAAACATCTTTCTTACCATAATAGCAGACTGATGGACGTTCAGACGAACAACTTCCATCATTCCAAAGCCCATCTGTTCTCATCAAAGTGCAGGTCTCATTGTAGTCCTTATTATTAGGCTCACCTGTTCTCCAGTTACTATACTCATTATTCAAGTCTGCATTTCCCAGTGCCCACTTCTATTTGGTTGCTATCAGTGGTTTAGGAAACACTAAAGTAATTATGTAAAACCCAAAGTCTTCATCTCACTTGTCATTTATTATCAGAGCTTCAACTCAAATTTGCATTCACTATCAGTTGGTGAAATGAAGCATACGACCTACTGCTCCAGAGTCATTCACATAATTAAAAAGGACATATTATACAAATGATCAGGTTCATATTTTACATGTTGTTGTTCTACTAGAACACACTTGCATGCTGTAATATTTAAATAACACTTTATTCTTCTCATGCTTTCTGCCAGTCTGCTTTGATTGGTCACTATTTCCAGGGCTGCCTGTCAAACAAGCGTTGTCTGAACAGCTTTACTAGTATTAATGGTCTATCTTTAGAATTTTAAATGCATGATGGGAAATTATTCAGAACGCATTAATCTTAATGTACAAAGATTGCATAAGTCGGGGAGAGATGGCAACTTTGATCAAACAAATCATTATATATCTTATCCCCAAACCCAATAAAGACCCTTTATTAATACGAAATTGGCAAAACTCTTTCAACAGTAGATTAAACAATTTTGGCCTGAATATATGCAAACTGATTACAGAAAGTACTGGATCCCATTATTGCTCAAAACAGGATTTTTGAAAAATCTACATATTATTTGTAACACAAGGATCATTTTAGATTTGTTGGATTATACAGATGAAGTTTAAGTCGAAGACTCTTATTTAGATTCTTTTAAAAGGCCTTTGACACAATCAAACAAACATTTACTTTACAGTGCCTGAAAACATTTGGCTTTTGCAATAACTTTGTTAACACTGTCAGTATGTTTCACAAAGATATCAACAGCTTGGATATAATTCATTTAAATACCTCAAAAGATTCCAGGTCAGTGTTTTTTCATGTTCTCTATTTATTTAAGACCTTACAAAAGGTATGAACACAAAACACATTGTAAAAAATGACTTTTAACTGATTATTAATTGTGATGCCGTTCATTTACAGAATCACACATTTCAAAGCCAGAAAAAGATAAACATCAAGTTCAACATGTACACATTTTAAAAGACACAGTAAGTGCTCATAAAACATATATGGGAATAGTTTATTAGGAGTATTAGGAATACAAATTAAATAAGACAAAAACCAAGCATGTTTATATTTTTTAAACTAATTACAAACCTCCCTACATGCTCTGAAGTCACAAGCAGAAATAAAAAATGTTAACAACAAACATGCAAATAAAGTTCTATTTGCAACGGATTGCAAGTGACACAACAAACAGATAAATGATATATGATGTTCTGTAGATACACAGTATGCAACCAAACATATACATCCACAAAAGACATTTTTATCACTTATGGTGTAGAAAATATTTAGTGAAACTGAAATAGGAACTGAGAGATTGTGTTGCAGTTAAAACCACAATGTCCGCTGCACAATGAGCACTCAGCCACACGACCCTAAAAAAAAGGCAGAAAATATAAATCATACATGTGGTTTAAAAGATTAGTTGTAAATTTGGGGGAAAACAATTATTGTCTTTCATGTGAAAAATCAGATAGAAAGATCAATATCACTCTTGTATTTGTACAGCTATCATACGCTTAGCTTAGCTTAGCTTAGCTTAGCACAAAGACTGGAACCAGAAGTAAACAGCTGGGCTGGTTCTTTCCAGAAATCTGTCTTGCAGCACCTCTAAAACTCACTATCATATCTTGTTTGTGCAACTTGCCAGGTATATGCTAGCTGTCCCCCCTATATTAAGTCTCTGCTAATATTAAATGAACAGATATATCAGTGTTATCAATCTTCTCATCTGACTTTCAGCAAGGAAGCAAATTAGCTTATTTCACAAAATGTCCAACTAATGCTTAATGCTCTTATTGTATTCGTATTACTTTTTTGCACTAACTGTTTTTCTTTGTTTCTGCACTGTACTTTGGCTCTGAGTTATGCTGTGCTTCATGCTCTTAGATGCTTGTTTGGAAAAGGAGATGTACTTATGACTTCTGGTGACTAGTAGTTCTTTTGATTACCAATGTTGAATGCACTTATTGTAAGTCGCTTTGGATAAAAGCATCTGCTAAATGACTGTAATGTAATGTAATGCTTCAGATATGCAATTGAAGCAACCAACCCACAAAATAATGATCTCCGCTATTTAGAAAAATACAAAAAGTACCTTCATCTTTCTTCTTCTTTTGCTCTTTGTGAAAAGCCTGCCCATCCGTCTGGGTCCAGCGGAGTTTAAAGTCTGATAACCCATGTTTCTTCAGTTTAGCATGCAGCTGTAGAGAAATAGATAAAGTGAAATCTGTGAATATCACATCATAACCTTATGACCTTTAATACACATCTCCCTTTGTTCTCCATCCACTAATGAACATAAATATGTTACTCAGAGATTTCTTACCTTCTTGAAATTTTTAAATTGTATTTTCTTTTGTATACATTTTAAATGTTTGTATAAAAAAGCACAGGCACTTGTGCACCAGTGTTCAGAATCTAAACAAACAAAAGAGCAAAGTTGTAAGAAAACCCTGAAACGGTGTGTTTATTTTCTCTGATGGAAGCTGCAAATGTTAACATGGCCTGCTGCCAGTAGTAACCTAGTTTACACCCAAACCAAGGAGAATACCATCAGTTTACTGAGTTAATTTGTGGGGTTACAGGTTACTATAGAAACGCCCCATTCAGGACTAGCACCACCTCTGTTATGGAGCCGGTCCAAGATGCTCCTTCATGAGCGTTTAGCAAACGTTCCTGGGGAAGTTGACACTGTAAAAACATTGTTACCAGGGGTAGTGTAGGTTAAGCAGCTTCAAGATTACTGTACCTGCTCTAAAATCTGCTGCTGAAGGGCGGGATCAGTCAGGTCGGCCTCAGACTGGAACCTTAACTTGAACGTTTGTTGCTTACGTGAATGAACATTTTGACAGATGAAATAGTTAGTCATGTTACAGTCAACATCCCACCACGTTCCTGTGGTTGGGTTTACTGCGGCACAGGATTTCATCGTCTGCGATTTTGTGTTTGGCTGATTCTCTTCCCAGTTAGTGAAGGTGGTGGGGGTTTGGTCGGACCAGTAAGCCCAGGTATGTCTGTGGAGACCGATCCAGGTGTTCGTTGTCAGCAGTGGGGAGATCTCATTATTCTCAGACAGGTTCCTCACACTGGTGAGGTCTGTGTAATTGGATCTACAGTATGTCCTAGCATCGTTCCAATTCAGTTCGGTGTTCACTAAAATGTAATGGGAAGGACCTTTATCTGAAAGAAAAAAGAAGAAATAAAGGACAATAAGTTGAACTGTGGGTTGGCATTTTGCCATGAAGGTAAATAAAGATACATTTGCAGTAGAGCCACCTTTGAAGTCTCTGCAGTATTCAAAAATGTAAAACACACATTCTACAGTCTTAGACACATTTCTATAATTCAAATCCAAAATTCAACACAAAGATGAAATAATTACGGTGTTTATAATTTTATTTAATCATTTTCAATACAAGCTGGCAGGAGAAACAAGTGAAGAGCGACATAAAAAGGGACAGTTAGTGAACATAGAGAGTGAGAAATAGAAGAGTAGTGTATTTTTTGTTGTATTTTCAGATTGTGGATCATTCATTGCAAACTTTAACCTGATTCTATGTATTACTGCATGGCAGATCATTTATGCCCCTGAACCCCCCCTTTGTGACCGTGGCTAAGTAGAGAACAGGGCCGCCTTTCAATTAGAGGGTAGGTGGTTTGATCCCCTGCTCTGCTAGTCTCATGTCAATGTGTCCTTGAGCAAGACACTTAACCCCAAAATTGCTCTCATAGCTGCTGCGCCTACGGTAGATAGATACTGAATTGTAAGTCGCTTTGGATAAAAGCGTCTGCTAAATGACTGTAATGTAATGTAATGTGAAGTTTTTGGACGTCAGTATTCCCAAAACTTGACATTAGACCATAATTCAGTACATTTTCTCCTTGCTTGAGTTATAAAGCAACTTGCAACTGAACTCAGTAAACATTTTTCTTACCATAATAGCAGACTGCAGAATGTAAAGACGAACAACTTTTGTCATCCAAATCCCCATCTGTTCTCATCAAAGCACAGGTCTCGTTGTAGTCCTTTCTATCAGGATCACCTATTCTCCAGTTACTATACTCATTATTCAAGTCTACATTTCCCAGTGCCCACTTCCACCCTTTCATTTTTTCATCATGAAGCCCTATCCACGTGTAGTTTCCAAGGCCCTGCAATACTCTGAGCAGCCTGTCGTTGTCGCTTTGATTTTCTACGGTGGCAAGGTCAGTGAACTTCTCTCTGCAGTAACTCTGAGCGTCGGTCCAGGTCTTCAACATCTCTACATAGTGGTACTCTCTGATGACGTTTGTAGACCGAGCAGACAGCACTGATGGATAAAGGACTGTTTTTAATGTACACTCATTTATTCTACTGTAGTTCAATAACCATGCAACAAAAAACAACCATTGTTAAATATATATCATTATCACCACTGTAAATATGTGTGACTGACTCACTCACACACACAACTTTCACAATCATTTCTCTGACCTGAGAGAGCGAGCACAAACAGCAGTGTCTTCTTCATCCTGGAAATAAAAACATGTTAACTTTGTGCAGTTGTTTTTTTCACAGAACATGGGACAGAAAATATTTTTTTTACTTAAAGTAAAAATGCCTGAGATTACTTCAAATACACATAATCAAAGCCAAATAAAAAAAAGTCCAGGTGTATTTGTGGGGAGTGTTGATAGTTTGACTCATTGTCGTGGAGTTTAAGTTTGTCTGCTTCCATTGATTTGTATGTACCCATGTATTTGTTTATTCCATTTAGGACCACTTTGTGTTTATAGAAATGGTTTTAAGTATCACCCTCTGGGATTTCTGCATCATGATACTCTTTAGAATTGTTGTGTTTTAAATTCCTAATAAAAATCAAATCCATTCAAATGGGATTAGTGATGAGAAACATTTGTTTTACCTCAAGTTTTGAATCGAGGAATGATACCTTAATTATTGGCATATAAAATGAAATTTTAATGACCTTAAACTTCACAACTAAATCATCATATAACAGGTCTAAAAGTTGTATAGTGAGGTAATCCTATCAAACTCAAAGAAGAAGATAGGAAACATCAAAGAAAGGAAGAAGATCATCAGGCCTACCTCAGAAAGTTCCAGCTCTTGTTCCTCCACTTTGTTTCAACACATCTCAAACCTTTAGTTAGTGTTCACTTACTTTTATTCACTTTCTGTCCTCCGTCTCAAAGGTAATTATGCAAAGTAATGTCCTTCTTCCTGACTTTGGATTAAAGGATTTAGAAACATACAAATGAAGTTGGTGATATTGAGCGTATGACCTCTAACTCTGTCATGAAGAACTTTACGAGCCAACAGGCATGAAAGCAACTGGTATGAGTATAAAGAGTAGTTAACCCATATGATAACGTCATTTTAGAGAATGTCCATCAAACCAGCACCTGCATATCTTGATGAACTGGAGAGGCTGGAGCCTATCCCAGCATGCACTGGTGGAGGAACACAGACAGATACATACAATTCATTACATAGTTTTTTGTTGATTGAGGAATTCATACATTCACTTTGATAATTGATAGAAACCTTCATTATGAACATTAATATTCATGTATTTCAAAAGTAACAATACTACAATGTTAACATTACAAGTGAAAGCTCTGCATTCAAAACTGTTTTTGAGGAAAAGTAACTATGAAGAGTAAAATGTACTAAAAGTCAACAACAAGTATCAAAATATGTAAATTTTAAAATAACATTTATCCTCAAAATACCATCCGTTGAAGTCTTTGGTACCATAGCTTAATATTTCTCATCTGGCAATGTTGACTGGGAAATATATTTGGTTGCTATCAGTGGTTTAGGAAACACTAAAGTAATTACGTAAAAGCCAAAGGCTTCATCTCACTTGTCATTTATTATCAGAGCTTTAACTCAAATTTGCATTCACTATCAGGTGGTGAAATGAAGCATACGACCTACTGCTCCAGGGTCATTCACATAGTTAAAAAGGACATATTATACAAATTATCAGGTTCATATTTTACATTTTACAGCTCCATACTTAGTGTTTCATTGCCATCTCTCCCTGTATAGTCATTACCGCTGCCTTTAACATCAACACCTACAGCATTACATGTATGACAAGAAGAAGAAGCATGAAGAGACAGCCTCCCCATAAATATTCAATAAGCAACTCTTAAGATTTCTTTTTGTAAACCTTGCCTTCATTCAAGTTTTTTTTATGTTCCCTTATGTTCTTCTGAAATATTCTGTTGTATGGTATTTTAAATTGTTTGTGTGAGAAACTCTAATCCATCGTAATTTACTTTTGATGTAAATGTGTCTGTAAAAGACTTTAAAGTGCATCTTATGTATGAACGGTGCTTTACAAATAGTCTATTATCTTCTTTTGCAGATGGACTTTAACAGTCATGAAACTGTAGATTTAACACTTTCAGGACTTATTTTCCATGTTAGTTTAAGACACCCCAGATAAATAGTCAACTTTTTACCGAATAGATATCAACTGTGAAAGTTTCCCAGTCGATATCTACATTTAGACAATTATTGAAAGTTTTTTGAAAACGTAAGTTTAAATATGCAAATGAGGCACTATCTTATTAAATACGTGCAGAAATCTGAACATTGGAAAACCTTGTTTTACAAGAGTCTGAGAAAAACAGCCCTTAAAGATGTTTTGTAAAATTACAGACATTTTGAAGAAAAAAAAATATCACCATGGAACTTCCCCAGTTGATTAATGACATTAAGACAATTATTTTTTGTATTACAAGCTTTTTTTTTTTAAATGTTTGCATGCTTAAATATGCTAATGAGGCATTATCCAATGCTAACTTTTGGTGAATTTGATGTTTTGAAACTGAGGTGTCTCCTCTTAAAAGTTAATTCTTGACTGTGGCAATAATCAAAAGCTCCAGAACAGCTACCGATTGACATTATGGTAAAACTGTAAAAGAATGAACCTCATACTGAACGTAAATAAATTACAGTAATACACCAGAAAAGTAGATTTTTTTTATTCATGAATATATTTTAATTTTTTATAATGGCGGTAGATTACAATGTACATTAAATGGCCACAATGGAATCTGATAACCTTGAACACATCTGGGCTTCATTCGGTTGAGTGCCGTTAACACTGCAGTGGATAAAAAGCACCGCCTGTAACGACACGTCCCGAAGGAGCCACTGCTCCAAAAAGGGTTCTTTATAAATACAACTAGCTTTGATTTTCACATGTTTAGACATAAAACAATCAGTTTACATCCAAGGGGGTGAAAGGCCAAATCCTCGCATGAACTACATCCACTGAAACATGAAGACATCGTGTGGCTGATTGTCCTGCTGTTATTAAGGCCTGTTGATGCAGTCTGTGCATCAGTCGGAATTAAATCCTACTCTTCATCCATAAAAAAATAATTACAACTCTATAAATTATAACTACACGCGTACACAAAACACTGAGTATGATGCCAAAACTACTGAAAGACAGAAGCAAAAGGTGACGTAAGTTTGTGAGGATGTTTGCGGTGTAATAACAGGACAGATGCAGCAACCCTAAAAAGGATGATGTTATTGCTTTGGTGTGCGGGGGGGCGGGCAGCAGTCTGAGCTGTTTCCACAAAGAAGGGGGAAGAATTGTCCATGTGGAGAGTTGTGCAACAAGGTGAGGAGGCCAAACGTTATCTCACAACTCTACACTTATTCCCTTGTGGACTTACTGCAGCCTCTTAAATACACAGTGATGCCTTGTTAATTCATAGGAAGACATAGAGACCCCCCCCCCCCCCCCTCCCCTCGGTTGTTTTCTCTCTCTGCTGTGGTGCTGGTGGTCAGAAGCCGAAGATATTGTCCCCAAACGGACTGGGAGCGTTTCCATTGGCGGTGTCCCAGTCGGGTTCGGTGAGCCAGTCTTGGGGCGTCAACCCAATGTCCAAGACCTGGGGGTTAGTACGCGACACTGCCAGTCTGAGGAGACAGAGGGGGCAAGAAACAACGATGAATGGATGAATGGACCAGTGAAACAACTGCGACTCAAAAGGAAAGATGCTATTAGCACCCAGGTGTCAGAAGCTAGCAGTGTTATTTGCATCGTCAACAACAACAAAAAGAGCTCCGTTTCATGTTGTAAAAACATTCAAAACAAGATAAGGCTGATGTAATTCTATGTTCTTCTCTCTTGGTCCCATTCATAGACCAAAGGCACCAAAGGTTAATCCACCTCTCAATACTTCACTATGACTTTCAATCTCTGTCTGTGGCACTCAGACACGAGTCCTCCAGCTCCTGCTGAAGACACACATCTTTCAAAATTTGGGAGACTTATTAAATGTGCAATGTGCAGGGCAGCGCAGAGGATTTGCTGGAGACAATGTGGCGGACTGAGATGTACAGAGGTCAGGTTTCACAATCCTGAGGAGAGAAGCTTTCTGTGAGTCCGTCTGTGTTGGACCTGTTGTAGTTCTGGTTCTACCGGTTTCAAGACCAGTAAGTGATGCCTGTTAAGATGTAGATCTACATGTAGTAGGTCTACACACCTTCAGAGAGACTCGGGTGAGACACCGCTTTTAAAAAAATAAATAAATAAATAAGTAAAATTAATTTATAACTGTTTATTGTGCAGTTTTTACCCTTTTTTGGCACATAAAATCACTCAAAATACAAGTGTTAAATGATTTAAGGAGGTGCTGTAATATTTACACAATATCATCATCATCATTTGTGTATTATTACTATTATATCAATATTTCAGTTTTAAATATCACGGTTATCGTCAATACTGGTACGTCTTAGCACCTCTATGCCCGTGTTCATGGTAATGGAAGAAGACATTATGCAGCTAATTGATGTTTTTTTGGACAACAATGGAGGCCTTTGGCTCAGAGGAATAAGATCGAGCTTTGGAATAACAGGTAATACTAGTCAGTGGGGTCTTGTTCTGGGATTTGTTGAGAATGAGAAAAATACAGAATAACGCCAGCCTCATCCTTTAAGACAGCAGAATAAAATACGGTTATGACATATTAAAGATTTTAAAAAAACTAGCCTAAATGATGAAGATGTGTTACACGGAGCAAAAGCAAAATCAAAACCTCCTCTAGAAGAGCAGCATTTATAAGTTCTCTGCACAGAAAACAAAACTACTCGTTTGCCACAGAATGAACGGGCCAGGGAACGTCATCCAGTCAGAACAGCAGCTGAACAGTTGCTCTTTAGTTTCTCCCTTTAAAAATTTTGGGGCGAAGCAATCATTTGAATGCAGCTCAGCCTCACAGATACTTTTGTGCAACCAAGGCCTCAATCTCTTCTAAATAAGATCCCTCCGCCCCTTTTTCCTCTCCGGCATAATAATATTTGCAGAGTCCAGCTGGGAGGTCAACCGGATTTACTTCGAGACATTCGGTTCACCCGAACCACGGGATGACACCGTTTTTAAAATCGGCCACTAGACTTCAAGCGACCCACTGCTCCACTTTCACACCAGCGACCGCGGAGAGAATAATTGCACGACAAAGCCTTCAGTGTGTAGCGGAGTCACATTACTCCCACTGATTCAGTCCATTCATTGAAAGGCAAACAGACTGTGAAGAGGGGTTATCAGGGAGGAGGGGTGGGAGAAAGGCAATTTTGTGTGATATTGTGCGATATGAGATGGGAGGTGACGATACTACTTTGAATCAGCTTTCTTTTCAGTCGACGATTATTCCATCTGGGAGGAGATAAAGGACACAGGAAGCTGCTGATAACATTACCGACACGTTATTGTGGCATTGGGTTTGGTGGTGATAGAATGGAATGGGTTACGTTTAGGTTAGTAATTAGGACTACTACACTACGTAAGGCTTGTAACAGCTGATAGTGGTGCTCTACTTTACCTGGACATGAACCATAGCTATCCAGAGCACAGCTGGAGACACAAACACACAGCAGATGTGAGGACAGTTTTAAAAAGTTTAGCTTTCAAATTTAAATAAAAAAAAAAAATAAAAAAAAAATCAGGAGGATGTGTATTCTGCAGTACACGGAAATCAGCAGTAAGGGGCGCTGTAGGGCAAAGCAGCACAAGAGTGGCTGACAGTGCACAGAAAAGTGATGAGGCAGAGATTGGGTCGTTTATTTTAACAAGCAGCAGAGAGAGAATCAAGTAGGATTCATTTTATTGTATATTAAAACATGAAGACGTATCTCACCTGGAGAAGGCTTCATCCAAACCATCTTCTGTCTCCTGGAAGAAGAAGAAGAAGAAGAAGAAGAAGAAGAAGAAGCTTGTGAATACTATAAAAATATTTGGTAATGGTGTTTTATTCAACTACAGATTCGATTTGATGTAAGACTCAACCGAGAAATCTCATGTTATTGTCAACTGTATTTAAACCTTATGATTTGACAAGCGCTTAAAAAAGGGACAGCGCATCCCGAAATCAATTCCACTGTAATCGGTGCAATTTATCAATCTACATCGTTTTGGTGCGAGTTGCTAAATTGTGGAGATATCTGCTTCCTCTCCAATAGAAAGAGACGTTGCTGTAGAGTTCTTCAAATGTATTTTTTGCAGAGTGCATTATAGTCCCATTATATTGTAGAAAACTAGGAAAATCACACCAAAACAATGTGGATTGATAAATAGCACTACAGGTAAGAGGAAAAATGTGTATTTTTGTTTTTGGGGTGAACTGTCCCAAATCGATTTGAAACACAGAAGACTTGAGATCCAACTCTCAAACACATGTTTAAAGAACACTTAGTTGAGCTGCATGAGGCTCACTCGTCTACAGGTGTAACCCAGAGCCAGAGGAGGGGAGGAGCTTACACAGGCGGGGTTGTTGTTGGTCTCAGAGGGCCTGTGGTTATCCAGCTGGTCCTCCTCGGCGTTCCCATTGGTCTCCACGACCACATTCACACCGTCGTCAAAGTCCAACAGGTTGTCTGTGGCAACATCTGCACGAGAGGTGAGGGAAGGACAACACACACACACACACACACACACACACACACACACACACACACACACACACACTTTACTTAATGTATGTTATTAAAGAGACTTAAAGTCAACTCCCATGTCAGCATGCTGTCCTGTCAGGCTGTAATGCTCACTCCATACATAAAACAACTTTTTACTGCTAGTAGAACAAAACATGTCAAATTTGGTCTTTTCCCTTAAATTAGAAATGTTGATCCTCATCCTATATTTTTAGTAGAGGGAAGATACTATTTTCATTTTATATTTATTTTATTCTTTGTTTTTTGTAGGTAGGTTTGCGCCTGTATTTGGTATTATAATTTGTATTTCCATACTGTAAAGAGATGTCTCATTTTTGATAGTTGTGTGTGACTGATTTGAAGGTATTATTTGTAGGTATTGGTTTGTAGGTATTATTATTTTTAAAAATGTCCCCTTTGTCCCCACCAAACAACATCAGAAAATTAGACAAAAGAAGTGGAACACTTAATTGACATCTGGACGCATTAGACTCAACTTGGGTCTCTATAATATTTTGTCTATGAATCGTATTCATCCTATTTCAACCCTTATAAATCGCATGGTTCTTTAGTGTAAATTAACGCTGTACTATGATTGTTTTTACCTTTTATGTGAAGCACTTTGAGATTTCTCCGCATCTTAAAGTGTGCTACATAAATTAAAGTCATTATTTGTGTTATCAACTTGTTAGGCTCAGTTTTCGAGCTCCACTTTCTCTCTCAGCTGCACGAGGATTTAAGAAATGAAAAGCGAAACACCGTCGCTGTGAAGTCTTTTGGGTGCCACACACACACACACACACACACACACACACACACACACACACACACACACACACACACACACACACACACACACACACACACACACACACACACACACACACACACACACACACACACGGCGTTCTCACCCGTCCCCTTCAGGCTCCCCAAGCTGTCCGATCTCTCCGAATGGGAACTGCTGCTGGCCTCTCCGGCTGAACCGGACTTCACTCTTTTCCCTTTCTCTAGAGAAAGAGAAGAGAGAGAGAGAGAGAGAGAGAGAGAGAGAGAGAGAGAGAGAGAGAGAGAGAGAGAGAGAGAGAGAGAGAGAGAGAGAGAGAGAGAGAGAGGACGTGATGCAAGCGGGACAAAAACGTGTTAATTGCAATCTTAACAGCAGATAGCGGCGTCCTTGGAGCTTCAAAGCCGATTCAATACAAAAACACAAACGGTCTCAGAAGCTGATTACAACAACTCCCACATAGACGCTGCCTGTGTGTTTTGTAGATGATGCGTGTCATTTCCAGAACTGGAAGGGTTTGGGACTTTTGGTGCCTACCTTCTTTGGCCACTTGCCAGAGTTCAAAAGCTACCGTGAAGGCCTGGGCTACCGTCAAAGCCACGGCCTGAGCCTGGAGAACAGAAAGACACACTTTGTTACAGAGCGTTACATTGGGAGCACTGAAAGGAGGCAACGCAACCTGAGGTTTTCACAGATTATCTGTCTCGTGTACTACTGTCAGGATATAGTGAGAAAAAGGTATTTTAATGAAATTACATTTATGTCTCATGTGGGACATTTGATTGTGTGAATTATTCCTACTTTTGTCAAAGTAATGCAAAGTGAGGATGTAATCTGTAGTCATATCTAGTGTGCAGATATAGACTAGTTACTTTCTGTGCTTTTACACATGTTGGTAAACTAAAGTAACCGAGTAAAGATGATTCGCCGTGGAAGGATTTAAATTGGGATAATGCTTTTCATTCTTTAAGACTAGACTACTTAGACGGATGGAGAGTTTATTTGAATCAAAAAGCAAAAATGACGTCAAAAGGTCAACAGTCATGTCAAAGTAGTCAATGCCGGGACTGAAGAGCCGTTGTAGAAGAGGACAAAGAGTTCATCACCAGTGTCTCCATCAGCAGGACGAGAGAGAGAGAGAGAAGCGAGTACTGAGGAAGTAGGGTATTATCATTAACCGAGAGAGAGAGAGAGAGAGAGAGAGAGAGAGAGAAGGGGACGAGTGTGGAAGCATGTAAGACGAGAGGAAAAGTGCCCTTCTGTTTTTCAACACACACAGGAACACAGGAAGATGACAGACGGTTCGGGGAGCGACGCTTCTAGGGTTTCCTCTTAAGAATGGAAGATGAGAAAGAGGAGCTATCGCATCAGAGAGGCGCGATAGCTCCCAATGATGTCTCAAAAAAAAAAAAAAAAAGGAATGAAAAGCACTCGGGATGCTGGGTGTCGCCGGTTTTTAACTCAGGAAGTGAAATCAAAGCGAGATTAGATAACCCACCCAACCATGAGGAGAGCGCAAAGCAAAACGGAATTTTGTTTTTTTAAAAATCACTGCGCTGGAACTTCATTTATATTCATCATACATTAAACATAAAAACACTTGATTCTGTACTCAAACAACTCACCACTTTCCTCTTGGAGCAGAGGTAGGCGTGGCACTCCAGGGTCCCATTGAGGGTGTTTTGAGCGATATAAGCAAACACTTTATCGTGCAGCTTGTCCACTGTGCAGTAGGATATTCTGCAGGCCAGAGGTTGACAGGTTAGGAGGACCGGCACACCGCGGAGAGGTCACAGGGCAAGCTCAGCTACACGGCAACGTAGTGTCGTCGGGTTGTAAACTTAGCACTCAGCGGCTTTCGGAAGAGCGACAACGCCGTTAATGATTGATCTGAAACACGTGCGCCGCTCCGAAACATACCTGTATATGGAGACATTTTCCAGGAGTTTGTTGGTCGAGCTGTCGTTCAGGACGATTCCCTGAGGGGAGACCTTGAGGGCAACCTTCTGAGGCTTCTTCCCGCTGGCTTTGGCCTGTTACAGACGCCGCGATTAAAGAGAGACGTTGGTTTACAAGCATAACAATGTGTTCAGCGCATACAAAAGAATTTAAAACCCCATTTTGATCCCCGAGACTGTGTTCCAACAAGGGCAACGTTCTGTGCATTAAATCCCAGCGCGTGTAGCACTTGTAGATGTGAAGAGCACTTGAGGAAGCAGTAATCCCGTTGACCGCGCGACGTCCTGACAGCTCTCACCGTGGCCACGATCCTCTTCACCGCTGCAGCCGACAGGTCCTCTCCTTTGGGCTGGTCCACGAGTGTCATGCCCAGGTGACGGAGGTTAAAGGTCATGCCCTCGACGATGGTCTCCCGAGTGTCGGTCCAGTTCTCTGGAAGCTCTACAGATTTAAAAAAAAAAAAAAAAAAAAAAAAAAGAAGAGTGCGTCAGTAAATAGATCAACAGGAAACCGTTGGTGTTGAGCCCATGCATCAAGTTTAAAAACATCCAGTATTCGCCTGCCTTTCCCCCCTTTTTGCCACTTCATGTTCCAAAAGAAATCATTTCAAAGCGCTTGAGGAAAAACACAAATCAGAGGAAATGTAAATGTTGAACTTAAAGTTGAGACATTTCATCTGCTCGCTCCCTGAAGAGGAGAAGCAAAGCAGTGGTATCTAGGTCAGAGGTAGGCTTTACGTAAAGCAAATACTTCAAACTCCAAAACAACTTATTGGGCTCGACAATGAAAAGGCAGCAAAGAGTTAGGAGCAAGTGTACATGGACTCTGACATGCTGTGATAAGAGGAAAGTGTGCTTTTTTTTATTTTTTATTTTTTTTTTACTTAATGTATCCCAAACAAGGCCACATAGGTCCCTCTAGGAAAGAGCATTAGTCTCAATGTTTGTATGGAGAAGATAGCACATTGATATGTTTACTGTGTAGAAACTGGGACCAGTGAAGGAACAGTTGCTATCCGCATGTGGCGTCTTATCAGTTTCTGTATGGTGCCGGCCGGCCCTGACCCTCTGGCTGTGTTTACAGAGATTTCCTCAGAGAAAGGGCGGAGGGTGGGGGGGTGAGGTAGAAAAACATCCCCATTACCTAGAAATCCATCCTCCGAGCACTGCACTGCCTCTGGGATCACACACACACACACACACACACACACACACACACACGAAAAGGTTTACTTGTATCAATTGTTGATGCGACATCTCCTGCCAAAACTACAAATGGACACAAACCGAGATTACATTTGATAGAAAAAGGTCACCAACATGTTGAGGCCTTTTAAAGCTGATAATGGCAACAAAAGAAACAAGATAAATCACACAGAAGCACCACTTTTAAATCTTGCGTTTACCAGAGATGTGCTCAGAAAGTTTCTTGAAACAACTCAGCATAAAAAAAACCTAATTATTACCTAGAGAAAGCTTTGTCGACTAAGACCAAAAACACGACCGATTAGTCGACCAATCGACTCAGAAGGGGACAGCCGTACGTTTAACAACTCTTTATGTCAGGCTGAAGCAGGATTCGTTGCAGGTTTAGACCCCCCTCAGTAAACTCCCCTCACTATTGTGGACCGGCTGTGGTTAGCGGTCCAAAACCGCCACAGTGGAGAAGGACCGCCCACCGACGGCCAACGGCGCGCCTGAGAACTACGGCAGCAGCGTCGGTACAGTACCAGGCACCGCTGAGCCAGGGAATGCGGACGGTCAACGAGAGCGACACCTGCAAGGAAACAGCTGTGCGCGCACGTGTGTGTGTGTGTGTGTGTGTGTGTGTGTGTGTGTGTGTGTGTGTGTGTGTGTGTGTGTGTGTGTGTGTGTGTGTGTGTGTGTGTGTGAGCCGAAGGCCGAGCGCAAACCAGCCGACCCTGCTGTAAATTACACGTCGACCTCTGTGTCTGTTTGGAGATTATCCACCGGGTGTGAAAAACTAGACTTTTTCCTGATGGCAGGGTAAGAGAGGAGGCGTAAGATAAAACAATACCCCCCCCCCCCCCCCCCCCATCTATCAAATCCAACACTAATGGAGGAGTATCCATTTCATGTATCAGAGTGCAGAGCCTTTGTTGAACACTGTGGCAACAAAACAAAAAAAAAGGTCCAACTGACAAGCGATTCACATCCTGGCTGATTTGTGCTTCTAAACCAAACAGTGAATCACTGTGGAAACCACCAACTGTGGCCCTAAAACTTAGGACCGCTACAGAGCCAAACAACCTTTAAAACAAAAAAAAACAACTTCTACCCCATTTGCCCCCATTTAACTGGTCTTTTTGGCATGTGCTGGTTTCTACTGAGAAACGTGTTGGTCTGGAAGTCTCTGCAGCTGCAAAGTTAAACAAACAGTTCAGAGGCATTTAGCCTCAAGTTGAGTCACCAGGATGAAGTGTAGATGGGCCAAATAAACACAAACTTCCATAACTGTTGCAATGCGAAACAGACGTACCAAGTCCCTTGACTTAGAAGAGCTAGCGGGTT
Source organism: Cebidichthys violaceus (assembly GCF_023349555.1). Taxonomy (NCBI): domain Eukaryota; kingdom Metazoa; phylum Chordata; class Actinopteri; order Perciformes; family Stichaeidae; genus Cebidichthys; species Cebidichthys violaceus. Next base: position 753,153 of record NW_027176706.1, read on the forward strand.
CTTAAACGGTCAATGAGGTGAGATCATTTGGACTCTTTTTTTCCCCCACATAAGTTACTTGGTTCAACAGCATTCATTCTCATTGCAATGAAGTGATGCACTTTGTGTTTTATTTTATTATATGAAACCAAACTTGACAACTTGTTCCTCCCGATGGTTGTTTGTTCATGTTTCTTCAATTGTTTGCTGGACGTGGATTTGATGAAAAAAAAAAAATAAAAAAAAAAAAATAAAATAAAAAGAACTATAAACCAACCAATAAAACCATGACCAGCAGCTCTAAAATGTTTTCAGTTCCTCGTGTTTTTGCAGCTGCAGAGCCCGTGTGTTTGTACGATTTAAAATTTTGAGAGGCCCTTTAAGCAGACATAAATCTCAACAACAAGTATTCACTCGACAGGTCTATCCACGTCATAACGGAGTGCAGACACATCCTGCGTAGAACTGCAGCTCTCTGGCACTGAACAATATTATAACCCTGGTGCTATGAAGGCAGGGTCCGTGCGCAGTAGGTGTGGGGTTCTTTAGAGTCTGACTGGTGGCCTTCTAGGTCTAGAGTCTGAATCAGGCGGCAACCTCCGGATCTGAAAAAGTGAAGCCATGAAGTGAATTAAAGCTGCATTCTCTCTAATGGCCATCGGGGGGGCGACTCCTCTGTTTGTATAGAAGTCTATGAGAAAATGACTCTACTTCTCTCTTGATTTATTCACTCAGTAAACATTGTAAACATGAGTTTATGGTCTCAACCTCTAGCTTCAAGTCTTCTTCAATACAGCATGATGCTCATTTTGTAAATTATGGTCCATTTAGAGTCAAATGGACCATAAAGCAGGGTATGCTTTAGGGCGGGGCTACCTTATGATTGACAGGTTGTTGCCACGGAGTCGTCTGTGTTTTCATCTTACAACTTTAACCCTTTCACAGTGCGTCTTCAGTTCATGAACGTTAAATGTAACATTTTGGGTTGCCTAAAAAGTGTAACTTAGAATCACAATATAGCATATATATGAAATAAGCACATGTAAAACCTATTTTTGTGCGAAATAAATACTTGACGAATGAAAAGTACCTGAGTATTTTGTCTTTTAATTAAGAACTCAAGCGGCCATTTGACATGTTCAAGTGAAATTGTAGACAAAATAAAAATGTCCAGCTGTACACCGACCACGTCTACCTGCATGCACACAAATACAGAGAAATCAGATTAAGACAAAAGTTTGAATTAACCAAGTTTAAATCGGATTTTCTGCAAAATTTAAGTTAGCATGTGCTTGTTCTTGTCAATTTAGACGACGCAATTGTGTATCACAATATCTCTATACATGATTTCATTCTGGTATGACTCCATTATGAGACAATCAATCATCCTATTGAATCATTGCACAGCCCTGACTGAAATAGAGGAGTTTACTACAGAGCCAGTGCCATGCGTCGGTGAAATAACTACTTCATAATCAAGATAGAAAGGTTGCCATCCTGGCAGCGGTTTTGCCAAACTGACCACGATCCATTTGAGAGGGTCCTTATATATAGAGAGAAGGCCTCTCTTCTGTAGACAAGCCCCCCCCCCCCCGCCTGGCCGGTTCTGGACTCTGGCAGCGTGCCGGTGTGGGTCGTCTAGGGCGACCAAAGCAGGGCAGTAAAAGCAAAGAAGTGGGTACGGGAGCAGGGAGGCCTTCGCCATTTAAAAAAAATGGTGGCGTCTCCATCGATTGAATAGGTTTCTCCTCAATGCAGACATGTTAAGTTGAGCGCGTGAAGCCCACAGAGCCACATTGATGGCAATATTTGTGCAAAAAAAAAAAAAAAAAAAAAAATGCTGGTTCTTAGGTGCTACAGCTGTATTGGTGTTCTGTCCGGACGGTTAACTGCATTCACCTGATTTTGACTGGGTGGTGAGAGTCGGTCTTGGGCGACATGGGCCAGCGCTGGTGAGGAATGTGAGCCCTGCAGTCCATAGAAGACCCGGTACTCTATACTACAACACAGCACTTCTGTAAACAAGTGGGTCACTAGCTGCATTCACAGGAAGCTTTTAAATTTCACTAATTATAAGACTAAGAGCCCAATTAAAGAAAGAAAAAAAAACAAACCCCACCTGAGATGGAATAAACCGGCTCGTACTCAGAGAAATCACTCCACACAGGCTGCGCATGTTGGGACTGTACTCGACTGGACTGTTTACCGAGGGGCATTTAACTCCGTGAAGCGTTATCACTTTAATTCACCGCTCATGTTCTGTAAATATCATCCAGGAAGCAGGTTGTCCCACGTGACCGGAGGCTTCCGACAGCAAATACATACAACATCTGGCCCTCACCCATTAACACGGAAAATGTGCTGGCAACACATCTGTCCCGGCGTAGGACGAGTGCGTCTCGGATTCCTGAGGCTTTCGCTGCTTTCTTCCCCTTCAGGTGGAGCTCCTGAGGTCACACAGCAACGGCCGTCTACTCCACCCAATGCTTCACCACGTCCTCTCCGATGGAATTTAAAATAGACCGGCTTGAACTCGAGCCAACCAGGACCCTTGCACCGACTGACTCGCAGCATTCCTGGCTTGTCGTCTTGGTTACAAAGCCACCCAAAAAACTTTACAGCCAGGATCAAGTGAGATTTAGTTTACAAAGTGGCCCTTGAGTGCTACAATGGGCAACCAGAGTGCCTTATAAGAGTTTCATGTTAATGTTGCAGTGTGAGGGAGCTCCTGACCTGCTGAAGGGCTCTTGAGCAAGACACACACACACAATAAAAAAAAAAAAAAGAAAGAAAAAAAAAAAATCACTGTAAATTCTAGTGCTGACCTCTGCACTTCCTCTATGGTGTGGATGGAAAAGGAGATTATCTACAAATCCAAAAGCAGTGAGAACATGAGTAAAACAAAACAAGGGACTTTTTCTCATGAGAGGGAGATAACTTTACAAATATATATATATATAAATAAACATGATATTTAGAGTTAAGTGTCCTGTTTTTTCTTGGGGCTGTGATGTAATGTTTTTTTTCTGCCTGGTTTCAAAATAACATGTATTTCCGGAAAATTCCTCAAACAAGATTTAACCGCATTGCAAACAAACAGACCGACTCAATCTCCTCGGTACGAAAAAAACAGGAAAACATTTGTTTCTTTCCAAAAAAAAAAAACGGAACCAAACTCCAGGGGAAAAAAAATCGCTTCTTTAAGTAAAAATATTTTTTGTAGTTTTTGACCCTTTATCCAACAAAGTGAGACGTTTGTATCGTTGACATTCACAAGTAAAGATATATGTCAAACTTTGCTGCAACAGCTGTTTCCCTTTTCTTTCTTTCTTTCTTTTTTTAAACAAAACGTTAAACTTTGACAGAGTGAGCTTGCACACGTGACGTCATTGTGTTACCATAATTAAAATAAAACACACACACACACACACACACACACACACACACACACACACACACACACACACACACACACACACACACAGCTGTAAACAAACGTCAACTTCTACTCAAACAAAATGTAGCTTTTTCCTCTCAAACTAACGACCGCTTCTTACTTCTGTGTCTGCCGGCGGTCCAGGACTGTTTCGCCATACTCGGGCTCCGGATAATGGCTCTGCCAGCCGACTTCAGTGCATCCATGTCGGCGTTTGAAGCTGCAGAGGAGTCGGTGAAGTTTCGCAGAAAGAAGAGAGAGAGAGCGAGAGAAGTGTTGTTGACCACCGGACTGCTGATGGAGGAGGATGGACTTGTGGTGCCTTCGCGTGCTGTCAGAAATACCGCTATTTACGAGGTCAGCAGCGCACGTGAACCAGCAGCCCACACGAGAGAAGTCCATGTCGCATTCGGGTAAAATGGGACATTTAAAGACCGTTTAAGTTCAGACGGTGCGAGAAGGCAAAACTAGGACAAATTAGTTTTCATTATGTTATTCAGTTCAGTAATTCAGTTATTCATTTGTGTGCTTTTTAAAAAATTGTGTATCAGTGTATTAAAGTCAGTTGTAGAATAATGCTGCTCAGAATGTCTATAAACTATACTTATACTTTTTATCTTCATATTGCATATGAGCACATTGTTATTGCACTTTTTGGATAATTATTTCACAAAACAGTTGTTGAGATGTGACATTTAGTCAGTAGCAGCCACGAAAGCTCTCTATCACTAACTTAAAAAAATACATATTTTCTGATATTGATTTGTTTTGATGAATGTTTCTATTGTTCTCTGAAGTTTCAAAAGCTATAACGTGTCGTGAATAGAGCTTCTACTGCGTTATCTTCCCGGAACTGAGCGGCTAACAGCTCAAAAATATTTACTTTACATGTATTTCTGCTCATTACAACACGTACACAAAACCTGCACGACAAAGCAGCTCTGTGCCTCCAAGATTTCTATTTTTAAAAAAAGAAGTATATTTGGATGTTTTGTCTGCCTTAAAGCAACTGAATGCAACTTGTGAAAGAATTTCCTATTAAGAAATAGGTATTTACAAGGAGCACCTGAAGGCATCATAAAACCACAGGGCAACCACTGATTTTAAACACTGGTGGAGCGATATATTTATAGACGGAGGATGTCAACAATATTCATCTAGCTAAGCTGAACGCTTCAAACATGTATGATGTGTTGGCTTCATGAAAATGCGTTCAATTTGTGAATGTAGAAAATGTGGCAGTCAGGTGTTTGTGGGTTGATTTTGGGGTTAAAAGTTCAGCCTCCTGCCAAAGAGTCCTAAGAAGGAAAAGTCGACACACACAGATGAGGACGCACACACACACACTGAACAGCTTGCATTGCCACCGGCAAGACTTTCTTTAATAGTGATGGCCAAAGTGAAAAGAGTGACACAGCCACCATCACTTTAGAGTAAAGAAAACAAACATGGCGGAACAATGAAAAGATAAAACAAAAGCACTTTTCCTTTTTTTTTTTTCTTTTCCCTCACTTCTCCTTCTTTTACACAAACCCATAAAAGCAACTTCAGAACTGAATTCACAACACCAGAGCGATCCACCACAAATAATACTTTTTTTTTTTTTTTTCTCCAGGTAGGCAACATGACAGCACAACATGGTCAAAATGGTTCAGGAGGGGGGGAGGGGGGGGTTAACCTCCCCCCCCCCTCCCCCTTCCAACACATCACATTCACAGAATCCTTCCTGGTCGAAAAATATAGGAAATCAACTGAGCATGATGGGAAATATCAAAAGGAGGTGCCACTCAATAAAGGGTTTCTAACGAATAAATAAACGGGAGTAACACAGTCGGTCCAACTCGCCACGATCAGCCCTGAACCTTGTAAACACGACACCATTCTGAACATGGTCTAATGACAACATAATAATAATAATAATAATAATAATAACGGCACTCTTCTGCAAACATTATGCTAGCTACATCGATCGAAAGTATGGATGGGCAACCGAACATCAACACTTGGCACTTAAGAACCGAAACGAACAAAGAAAACATTCCTCAGTAAGTTAATGTACATCGTTGTAAACAGCTAAATGCCGACTCGTCGGGCACGGTGAGAGACAATCAGTTGGGTTGGCGTTTTTTTTTTTTTGGCGTACCAAGACTCTGTCGCTGTGAAATGACGCGGCCCATGTCCAGTGTTCTGTTCTTCCCTTTAAGTCTGTGACGTTGTGATCAACTCGATTTAAGCCTTTGAATACTGAATTGAAAAGGATCAGATTGAGAGAAATCTTTGAAATGAAAACAAAATCAGAGTGAGAGAGAGAGAGAGAGAGAGAGAGAGAGAGAGAGAGAGAGAGAGAGAGAGAGAAGCACGGCTTTGAAGCTTTGATGCTTTTTTTTGATCCCAGGATTGCAAACTATGTGGTTTCTGCATCTTAAAAAAGAGAAACTGCAAGGCACTGTAAAAATCTGCAAATCACGGTAACGACCGGTTACCTCGACATCATTAAATCCGGTGAACAATGTGGCGTAACGGGTTCTAATTTGGTCCAGAGGGAGAGGAAAGGTGTCTGCAGCCAAAAAAAAAAAAAAAAAAAAAAAAAAAAAAACAACAACAGGAGAACGTTTTTTGGCAGTGCCTGGTCAAATCTAGCAATAAAGAGTTTTTCTGTTTGTATTTTTGCTTCATCGACTAACCGATGATCACCGGAGACTCCAGCATGAAGAGGATGAATCGTATTGGAACGTCTGAGGGACACAGCGAACGTTTACCCGCTCAATATCTTTTAGAAGAAACGTACATCGGCGTAAACTGAAGTGAAAACGTTACAAAACAAACGATCACATGGGGGGGGGGACATGAATAGTTTTTACATTCATGTATCTCTCACTGGCCTTTACTTTACAGGGAACTGAAAACATGTCTTCTGTCTTAATAGAAGCCTTTATGTAGAAAGCAGATTGTTTTTTTTTTTTCAAATTAAAAAGGGGGGGGGGGGGGGGTTACAACAAGCGTGAAAAAAGAAGACATGAAGCGATGCATGATGACGCTTCGGTAGACACGTGACCAATGAATCGTGTGTTCCTTTCTCCCCCTTCAAACAGATCACGCTGGCTAATGGCTAAATCCCAAAACTCCACAAAAAAAAAAAAAAAAAAAAAAAAAGTCAAGATTGTACACAACCCTCCCAAAATAATAGTTCTCATAATAGAACCAAAAACAAAACAAAAAAACAGAGCCAAACACACATGTATGGAGGGGCTTTTGTGTCTGTATGTGGTATCTGTTGGGGGGGGGGGGGCTGGTAAACTCAACAAAAACACAACAACCCAAACCGGAGCAGAGAGCTCCGCCGACGTAAAGAAAGAGACAAAGTTCTGTCAGAGTCACTTCTTGAGGGGCTGGTAGACCGAGGCGTTGGGGTCCAGGGAGGAGGGACTATTGTCCATGAACTTGGAGGAGTAGTGCGGGGCGACGGGGCTCAGGTTGTTGCCGTCCGAGGAGTAGGACAGGCTGGGCATCACCGCCATCACCTCGGCGATCTTCTGCTTCAGCTCGGCGATCTCCTGCTCCCTCTGGTGGATCTGACCTGAGGAGACGAAAGCACACGAAAAGGCGTTCGGATCGCCGCGTTCAGGGAAATGAGGGGAAAACCGAGTCCCTGACTGACTCGAGGATCACTTATACATACAAAGAGAGTCCTTCTTACATGTTGGTACAGGGGTGGGCAGTGTGGATGTAACCCTCTATCATGGTATGTATGATTATATATCACAATATGGATATTTAGCATGATTTTCTTGACAATTAATTGAGAATTAACGACAGAAATGCTTGTTTTTGGTTATTTCAACTAAAATCCCGACAAATCAAAACTTCATCACAACAATATAAAAATGTATTATTTTCATTAAGTATTCCTGATTACTCAAGAGTTATTGATTTTATATCCAAAAGCAAAAAAATATAGTTTTTCTACGACAACATTTACAGAACTAAATAACTTTTTTTTCAACCTGGACAACTATTTCCGCATGTTGAAACTGGTCAAATACCAAACGCTGTGAAACGGGCTGTAACGCTGTATCACTCGGGGGAAATTCCTCAACGCCACTTCACGTCCACTTAAAGTGTTTCGTTTTTTGCCACCGATTGTTATCATGAGTGACATCATCTAAAACTTAGAACGACGACTAAACGGCGGCGCTCGCTACCTTGTGCTATCTCCAGCTGCCTCTTGGCGTCCCCCAGCGCAGAGAAGAGGTCCAGCTTGATGCGGGTCTCAGCACTCAGGCTGTTCTCCAGGTGCTGGGTCTTGTCCTGCATGGCCGACAGCGCCGACATCAACACCTCCGTGTCCTTCTCGTTCTCTTTGTACTTCCGCAGCTCCTGCGTGTGTGTGTGTGTGTGTGTGTGTGTGTGTGTGTGTGTGTGTGTGTGTGTGTGTGTGTGTGTGTGTGTGTGTGGCGGGGATAGGACAATGAGAAAGAGCATTGGAAATGAGATGAAGACGAGGTGACGCTATTAAAGCGTGTACATTTAACAGCATGCGCACCCACAATGCAGCTTGGGAATAACCGGCAGCTCGCTGAAGGGTCAAAGTTTTCGATACAGTTAAATTCCCCAGACGTCCCGCTCCCCTTTCCGACACAAATTAATTGAGTTTTTCTTTTTAAAGAGTATGGCTGCTTTATTTCCTCCACAAAAGAAAGGCCAAAGCAGCAACAGAAGCTTCATTTGGTGGTGGTGGTGGTGGGGGGGGGGGGGGGGGGGGGTTGTAATAGAGGCGGCTCCTGAAACGTTATTAAAGGGCCATAAAAGTAAGACAGAAGTTTTAGTGACGTAAAACTCATTTTGTCAGATTAGCTCTCAGAGGGGAAAAAGGCTGGAGACCTGTTTTACCCTAAATATAAATTACTATAAAGACACTAAACTTCCTAAACAAAGCTGCGCTGAATGCCTGATGCATCAGAAGGCACAGGGGGTCTATTTATTCAATTACATCAATTACCACAGCTAAATATCATTTTAGTAAAGTGATCACCAGCTGTTGCTGTCAGGGACTCGAGTACAGCGGCGGCCTGTTAATGAGAGCTCATTCACGATTACAATCACAGAATCTGAATCACCTATTTTACAATCTCTTTAACGACAAAGGAAGCAGAACTCCATTAACCTGAAGCTTCTATGCTGTCAGAGAGAGATAAGAGAGTCTCCTCCTCCTCCTCCTCCTCCTCTTCCTCACCTGACACTTGCCCTCCAGATCCCGAATCTGCTCCTCCTTGAGTTTCATGTCCATGCTGAGCTTCTTGCACTCGTTCTCCAGCTCTCTGATACGACCACGCAGAGAGTCCGTCGACTCCACTCTGTTGGCCAGAAGAGGAAAAAAAAAAAAAAAACCCGACACTTTTAACGATGGAAACCGAGCTTTCATTTCCCAGTTTCATTTCTGTCCGATTAGCAGAAGCTCGTGTTGACGTGGAGTACCTGGTGGCGGCAGCCAACGCCACGGCTCGGGCAGCAGTGGCCTCCTCCATCTTCTTCCTCTTCCTCTCCTCCGCCAGCTGTTTCTCGGCGAGGGCGCGGGCCTCCTGCTCGGCCTTCAGCCTCTTCTCCAGCTGGGAGATGGTCTGCTTGTCCTTCTGCTTGGCCTGGACGGCGCTGTGGAGCCTAACAGGGCGGGGGGGGAGAACACGGTCAAACCGGGCTGGATCGTAAGATTTAAAAAAAAAAAAACACGCCGGAGAATGAAACGAGGAGCCGTAATGGTCCCGTAATGAAGCTTTTCAGGAGGACGCAGGCAACCAGGAGCTAAAATGATCTTTTGACTATGTTGAAATATGATATTTTTAACTAGCCACAGGCACTTTGTTATCGTTTCAGCTGGTGGTTGCAGGTGGTTCTCCCCTACGGCGGGTGTGGTTTCGCAGGAAAAGCGTAAAATAAAATGCTCCACCTGTTCTCGTTTTGATGTATTTGTAGGGAGCTCGGCTTGTAGGGTTTAAAACCCGCTGCTCCCGTTCTGTGACCGAAGCCCTACAGAGAATCATCACGCGGTCCCGAACTAACCAGCGGCCTAACCCTCGACATACCGTCGAGAGACTCGAGCGCCATTGTTGTCAGACAATAGTGCACACTCTGTCGGGCGCACTTGCGCACGTACGCACTTGTTCTGGAGCAGCTCGTTGTCCTGGCGGAGCTGGCCCAGTTCGGAGCGCAGGCTGCGGTCCTGGCTGCTCAGAGAGGAGAGCTGACTCCGCAGCTCCGACTCCAGCTGACGGTTGGCCTGAAGGTCGGCCTTCAGACGCTTCACGTCCTGCTCCAGCCTTTCAGAAACAGGGAAAGAAAAAAAGGGGGACACGAGATCACCAAAAAGCAAAAACAGAGAGACAATGACTCCATTATTGTATGTAAAGGTGGTGACAAAGCCGTTTTGGCTTTCTTACCGTACGAGAGCGTCCGGCTTGCCCAGCTGGTTGTTGGGGATGCAGTTCTCCACCGGGTCCTTCTGCCCCTTCCCCGCCCCCTTCTGCTTCTTCTCGTTCTTACTGGTGGAGGAACCCGGCGGGACGCTGCCGTTTGAAGAACTGTGGTTCCGCGGGGACGAGTTGGAAATGTTACCCCCGCCTCCGCTGGCATTTTTGTAGTTCTTCCCCGCCCCCGCCGTTTCCTCTTTAGAGGCCGAGTGCGTGTTGGCGTCGGCGTGCGCGTTCTCTCCTGCCAGGTCGTTATTCAGTCTCTTCGCCCCGACGTAGTTCTCTATATACTCCGCCTCCTGCAGTTTGGAGTCCAGTGCGTGTATAATACTGTTGTTATTGATTCCAACCGCGTTCTGTTTTTTGCCCTCGCGCTCTTTCGCGGTACTGTCCTTCCCTTTTTCCCGGTACTCCAGCTCTGGTAGCGGGACTGGAGTGCTTTTCTTTCCAGGAGGCGCTCCGTTCTGGGATACAACGGCGGGTTCCGCCTCGGAGATCCCTTTAGCTAAAGCAGCTGGAGGAGAGCACACGTAGGCAGCGTTAAGACGCATACAAACAGAGGAAACTCCAAAAAACAATCCGGGAACAGGACTATAGACATGATGAATGATGGTCGTTGTGAGAGCGAGTCAAAACAGAGAACATCCCCAGACCAGGAATACTTTCTGCTTTCTATTAACTACAAAATAGAAGAAAAGTAAATGAACTCTGGTGCATTTGAGCTGTTTCTGCTGGTGTGGAAGTTGCCGGTAAAACTCTAGCGTGGACAAAACATCTGGGCCGAGACCTCCTGAAAAGTCTCGGTCTGGTTCTGTGTTTGTTTGCAAAGCAGACCAACCCCAGGATCATAAGATAGTCCTCTTTGTTTCCCTTATACATGAGTGAGCTGCTGACATTGTAATAGGGTTTTGTGTGTGTGTGTGTGTGTGTGTGTGTGTGTGTGTGTGTGTGTCTCTCTCACCCTCCTCTGCCTCCCTCTCCTGTCTCTGCAGCATCTGTTGCTCTGGCGGTAGAGCCTGCAGTAGAAGCTGCATGTAGAACTCGTTCTCCTTCTGCACCTCCTTCTGTTTCCTCAGTCGCATCTTGTAGCTGACGTAGCTCTTAAAGCCGAAGCCCAGGGTGACCACCGGATAGCCGATACTGGGGGAGGTGGAGAGAGAAACACAAAGTCGCAAATTATTATTATTTTTTTTTTTTTTAGGCGTGAAATATTGACGCAGGCGCTATTTCATCATGACTTTCTTTACTATTAAGCGCACGGACAAAAAGCCTCTCCTGTGGCGTTTACCAGTGAGCAGCAAAGGGTCGACACAGGTCCACGTGAAAGTTCTTCAGGTCTTTGAAGCGTATGGCAGCTTCGATGTACACAAACAGGATCCACAGCGATACAGTGGGTAGACACACTCCTCTTTCTGCGTGAAAGCGAGAGAAAGTGAAATGACACAAGAAGAAACAATGGCGCCTATGGATTTCTCGCGAGTCTTTTTGGAGGCGAAAAAGCGGGCGTCCGTTGGCCCGGCCAGAGACACACGATGGGGGGGGGTAGGTACACAGGAAGCTCGGACTGACCTGTGTGCCAGACGTACTGGACCCATACGTAGGTGCTGGCGGCGAAAAACAGCCATTGGACGGGGATGAAGAGGAGGCAGATGATGTCCGACGTGAACGCCACGCACACGAAGAACACAGAGAACGCCTGGGTGCAGGAGGAGGACAGGGACAATTGAATATGGCAAAACAACTCTGGGAGGAAAACACACACACACACATATGTAGTAATATAGTGCTGGTTTCCCATCCACCACTACCATGTAAACACATGTTTGTTTTTTTTCCAGTTGCATAAAGGCTACATGCATTTAATCTTTATTGTGCATCAATCCAAATGTGCTCCAGACCACTTCATAGCATTCAAAGGGGGGGGGGGGGGGGGGGGGGGGGTCGTATGAACAAAGCCCTTACCAGTCCCTGGTATCTGAAGGAGTCGTAGACGCTTCGAATGAAAAGCCAGAAGGGCCACAGGTACTCGAACCTGAACTCCAGCACAAAGTCGGCCAGCAGAACTAACACCCACACGACCAGGAACTTCAGGTACAGGAACGTACTGCGGGAGAGGATGTTAAAAAAAAAAAAAAAAAAAAAAGACAAAAGAAAGAAACAGAGAATTTATAGGTGGCACCAATAAACGCCAATTCTATAATATTCCCAACAAGTCTAATGAAGTGTCTCTATTATTAAGGGCATTGGGAGTGGGATGCTAATGGTTGAGAGACATCTAAACAAGAGAGAGAGAGAGAGAGAGAGAGAGAGAGAGAGAGAGAGAGAGAGAGAGAGAGAGAGAGAGAGAGAGAGAGAGACAGGTAGAGCTGTATAAAGAGAGCGTCGGGATGTATGTGTCATGTCTGGACATGTTGCTTAAAAGCACAGCTGGTTTCTTTCATCTGGCTTGCCGTCAACAGATATATATATATCCTATATATAGGAATAACACGCTGCTGTGACAGTGAATCTCCAGAAGCAATACGCGCGCTTTGTTCCAGTTTGACCCAAAAAACAAATGTTGGGGGTTATTATTTCTCTGTCGTATTCAAATTTGAGACCTCTGACGGACAAAGCACAGGTGAGAAGCCCCGCCGTCGGTGTACACCCCGGACTTCGAAACGAGCGCCCCCTGATATTGCCGCTGTCATCTCAACCCTCGACCATGATAATTCTCTCAAATTCACGCTTTAAAAAAAAAAACTGGAGAGATTTTGGAATCTGTTACAATTCATATTTACGGCAACCTTTCATTTTTTTATTTTTTACGCCACAATTTGAATTTAACCGTTAGAGCCAGAGATTAATAAAAGCACCAAATGCCAACACAAGTAACGTTAGGCCTATAATAATTGTGACATAAAGCGAGCATGTTCATTTTAGCCCGTTGTGCTGCTGCAACCAACGCGTGTTTAAAACATGAACGCAGCCTCGTCTTGACATATGCAGAGAGGCGCCATTGTTACACAATAACGTCCCAGCAGCCCCCTTCTTTTTTTTTCTTCTCGTACCTGCTATATATACCCTCGGTGATTCGGTTCCGTTTTAACGGCCGTCGGAGTTTGCTGCAGTCCGCATTGCGCCGCTTCATCCTCCCCCTGTTTGGTTCACTGGTGATATCGGTCTGGTGGTGGCTGCAACTGGAAATGTCATCCGCTCATCCTCAATGTCCCCACTTCTTCAATTATCCAACCATTGTTGTTGTTTTACGCACATGAAACAAAGAAATAAATAAAAACAGTCCCGCTGAAGGCCCCTCCCCCTTTCACGACACGCTGCGTCCCCCTTGCTGGCGTCTGACGTCATGACGTTGTCGGAAGCGTAGGAAAACATGGCTGCCGATACGTTTCTCTTAATTTTACGTGTTTAACGGTCGCTTCTGAACGGTAAGTGTAATAATAACGGGTTACGGGGGTCTTGTCATGTCATCCGCTCATCCTCAATGTTGCCACTTCTTCAATTGTCCACCATTGTTGTTGTTTTAGTGCAATAAATAAATAAAAAAACAGTCCCGCTGAAGGCCCCGCCCCCTTTTCATGACACCCTGCGTCTAACGTCATTACGTCGTCGGTCGGAAAGCGTCGGAAAACATGGCTGCCACCCTGCGAGTCGATACGTTTCTCTCAATTTTAGGTGTTTAACGGTCGCTTCTGAACGGTAAGTGTAGAAATAACGCGGTACGGGGGTGTTGTTTTAGTTAACGGAGCTGCAGGTTGTTAAGTTAACGCCGCTGCTGTGTAAAATAAGCCGATATACGTACGACGTTACTTGGTAAAAGTTACCCACGCTGGTCTCCACCACGTTTGTTTGGCAGCCTTTGCTCCCTCAGCAGAGATGTTTAAAGTCTCAAGTGTATTCAGCTTCGACGTCACGTGAGACAATTTAATATAATACCTCGATAAAACAGTCTGGTCTGGTTTAATGCGAATGTATTGTGGGGAGTTTTAATGAAGCATAACCAACGTTTGCAGTCATGAAAACCATCAGTCAAAAACGCCATAAGTTTTAAATTTACTTTGGTATCTTTGTCTCCGAATTATAGTATGGATGTAACTTTGACCTATATATTGTAATGTTATTTTCTATCATAGTTTTTACTTTTTTATGCTATTTCACTATTTAATTAAATAACGTTGTGGTTGTTGCCATTGACAAGTGATCATCAAAGATGGCTAATGTTTCAACAGATCTTATTCACCATGGACAAGGGAGAGGAAATGATGCCACCGGCTCAGGAAAAAGAGAAGCAGGATGAGGAGGAGAAAGAGATTGAGGAGGAAGAAGAAGCGGACGTTTTAGAAGGAGAAGATGATGATGCTGCAGATGAGGAAGCAGAGAAGGAGGGAGATGATGAAGAACAGAAAGGTGGGGATGAACAGGAAGTCAAAGCAATCCCACGGGCCGCAGAAAAAAAGAAAAAAAGAATTCCATTGCCCAAAAAAAAAACCAAAGAGAAAAAGAAGGATGAGGTTCTGAACCTCAACAACGAGGTGGTGAGGATGAGGAAGGAGGTGAAGAGGGTGAGGGCTTTGGCCGTCAGGAGGCTGACGCGGCAGATCGCTGCGCTGAAGAAGAAGAAGGGCAAAGAGATGGAGATCGAGAGGAACCGGAGGAGAGCTGCCAGACTGCTGGAGGAGCTCCACGCCATGAAGACCCTTTCACCAGACCTGGTGGGCTTCTTAATACCGTCTGTTCATCCATTACTGGTGGAAATGTTGACACACTTTGTGAAATGTCTAATTGGATTGTCTCCCCCTCCCCCTGTTTCCAGGTGACCAAGACAGCCTTGCAGAAGAGTCTCCACTTCGAACAGGTGTGCAAAGACCCCAAGTCTACCATCTCCGATCGGGCCACAGCGCGCATCGCCACTCACCCTCAGTTCAACAAGAAGATCGAGGAGATCAAAGCTGCCGTGAAAGCCTTCAAAGAGGAGCGGATGAAGGGTGGAAAGCAGAGGGGGAAGGAAAAGGTGCAAAATAAAGGTGAGAAGGTGACTCCACAGTCAGCAGAGAGAAAGATTGAGAAAGAAGAGGAGGACGTTACAGTGGAGCAAAAGGACATCCTAGACAAAGAGGAAGGAGACGATATCCTTAAAGACACTGAAGATGCAACTGTTGCCGAACCTGAAAAGGAAACGGTGAGAGTGAGTTCTTCAGCTGATACTGTGGCTGGTCAAAGGAAAGAGATGCCAGAGGCTAGGAATGTAAGATCAGCATCAGTAAAAGGCAGTGAAGGAAAGGACGCCGTGGAAAATCCGCCTCAAGCTGAACGTGCAGAAAAGAAACCCGATCTTAAGCTCGCACCTGAAGTGCTCCAGAAAAAGGAGGATGAGGAAGAGAGTGATCTCGAGGCATCGGGTGATGAAGAGAAAGAGTACTTTGATGACAGCACAGAGGAACGTTTCCACAAGCAGTCCTTCCAGTCCGAGGAGAGCGACGACGGCTTCTTTGTGGGAAAAGTGAGCAAATTCAAAAAGAAGAAGAAGAAGACTAATACGCAGGAAAGTGTAGAAGGGGACAAGGCCGATGAGGGGCGTGAAGGGAACAGTTCAGACCGGGTCCAGAGGGAACTCGATGAGCTCGAGTCCAGGCTAAGGTCTAAAGGGACCTCTCTTCAGTCCGTCTTTTGTTCTTCCCTCGCTTCGTCGAAGCCTGGCGGGGGCAGAGGTGCAGGCAGAGGGAGAGGTGGGGATAGATTTAGGGGCCGAGGGAAACCAAAGGGGGGCGGCGGTCTAGATCGAGATTTCAGCAAACAACCCAAGTTCCAAAGGCAGGAGAGAGGAGCAGAGAGACATCCTGGGTCTAAGTACAGCAAGTCCGAGTCCTTTCCCTCTGTGGGCAGAGGGCGAGGGCGAGGCAGGGGTGGAGGCGGAGGCAGAGGTGCCTTTACCCATCAGGCACCACAGCAGGCTCTGCATCCATCCTGGGAGGCCAGTAAGAAAAGGAAGGAGCAGCATGGACAAATCCTGGCCTTCCAGGGGAAGAAGATCAAGTTTGATGATGACGACTGAAACAGTTTGTTTATTAACGTTCAATACCTTTTGCCATATTTGTCTGGTCCTTGTTATCTGGCACACTAGTGAGGCGTAAACGTGGTCACTCAGTGTGTTGTAGGCTCAATACTGGTGGAGATGATCCCTGAGAACATTTGTTTGTATTAAATATCAAGAGAAATGTGTTAGAATATTTTTATTCTCAAATAAGATTTAATTCTAAACTGTGAAATGAGTCATTTGTCATAAAATAGGTTTACTAGTTAACAGTTTGATGAAGAACAAGTAATTTGTAAGAGGGCCAATTCTGTTAGAAATGTACATTTGGGAAGTGATGTTTTTCTTTTTTTAATGTTTTTTTTTAAGAAAGTATTTATAAATCTGTACACGATTTCACTGCTTTGTCCTAAATTGTAATTAGGGTCCAGTTATTGTATATTACACAGTTATTGTATTGGGATAGATTTTTGGTACTTGTCCCTCACCAAGAAGTTTATATAGCTGCAGTGTACTTTGCAGTCTTTATTTCAAGGAAAAACTTAGTTAAATGCAACATGAAATGTTATCTCAATCATAAAAACATCACTGCAGCACATGAAGTAACGTCTTTACTTACTTTACTGTCGTAAAAGAAAAGTAATGCGCTCTGTCGCGGAGCTTTGCCGCCATTGGTCGGCCACAGCTGCGTCAGACGTATACGTCACTGCGTACACGGGGTGACAGCCAATAGTGGTCGACATGCAAATTTGGTTTGAAAACGGTCGCGGGGACTCGGCAGTTTCGCGCGAAGAATGTCTCGCGGTGTCACCTTGACTATAATATTTATTAGTGGAGGTACTTTTCTTAAGACGGAGATGGATACGGAGCGATTTATACTATATATACACAACCCTCCCCGGACCCGCTACACCCGGGACAGACGCTACAGCACGGAGGAGTTCAGGTACCGGTACCGTAAAATCGGATTATCCAAATGTTGCATGGAGCTGGGTCGATTGGATGGAAAAGTGAACATAAAAATGCCTAATATGCTCGTTTCTTGCTGAGCAGAATCGACGTCGCATACCATATTGTCCGTGTTAACGTTAACACACCACCTATTTTTCATCTGGGCGGTTTACGTTAAGGTAACGTAAAACACGCTTAACGTTAGCCATAGCCACACGTGTGGACGTGCTTATTGTGCCTTTTCTCTTGATAGGTTGTTGTGATGTTATAAGTTTTGCAACATATCTCTAGCTGCTCGCGTAGTTTGTCACATTAGCCACCGGGTCACAGTGTATTTTCTCTGCGACATCAGCACCATTTGTAACTCGAAATACAACTTTACTTAGCATTCGTCAAGTACACGAAGAGCACTGTCGTTGGTAACGGAAGTGCTGAATCTGTCTTCAGAATAAAGGCAAGTTAAAAATTGCCATTCTAAGTAAATGGGGAGGGGAAAACTGCGTACTGACCTAAAAACGGAGCATATAACATATATAGCTACATAAATGTAAAATACAGTTCTAAATGGAAGGGTAGTGGACATACTAGGGGAAAAAATGGTTTGGCTCCTCAAAATAAAACAACCGTGCTAACGTTCCTTGGAAGTTTATCAGGGGGAAACCTGTAGTAACGTTGCATATATGCCGATGTCTTTGCTTTTCATACGATATATGTCCCGCCTTAGTTTCCCGTTTTATGGTTGTGTGAAAAAGAATAACTATGTCGTGTGGTAGTTTTGCGCTTTTATTTTGAAGGTTAATCTGTGACTCTTCGGCTACATTAATGTATTTCCGGTAACTTTACGCTCGTTTTTTTTTTTTTTTTTTTTTACCTTTTTGAGCTGAGGCATCACACCGCGCCTCGTCGGAGCATACTTTTGCACACTTTTGGTCTTCGAGTGCCGCACACGCTGACAGCGCTCTTCAACGACCGAGTATTCTGTAGGGAATACAGTGGTAAGCGGGTTTAACTGTAAAAGCCGCACTGTGTGCATTATTGCTGGACGCAAACTCACGTTACTGGTAGGCCGTGGGTGAGCGTGGGAGGGGGATGGGGAGATGTCGTTCCAACTAGCTAAAAACACTGGTGAGGGAGGCTAACCCCCCCTAGGTAATGACAATCCTCGTTAGCGAGGGGAATACACACCTCCAGATGAGCACACTATGTAAATGCACAGGCACAGCCATTGCTTCTAATCACATGCATGAGTCACAAGTGACTACAGTGGAGTCATGACAAGTTTATAATGCATTATCGCCCAAAATGGCTGCCCTGTGACACACTTGATGCAATGAGATAATTGGCTATTAAAAGTTTAAAATGCATGATATTTGTAACGCAACATATCTATTTTTTTTTTCTTTTACTCAGGCAAAGAGAAGGCTGGAGCTGGAAGCCGGTGACCCCCAGGACCTCCATGATGGTGACTGGACCTCCCAGAGGCAGATGGCCTCTCTGCCCCACACAGGAGGAGCGGGTGAGACGTTGTGCTGCAGTGATCCGTTGAGGTTTTTCTTAATAATTGTTAATGTTCCAGTGATTGGCGACAGAGGTGGTAGACACCAGCCTTCACCGGTTTTTTTTTTTGTTCAGTCTGTGAGCACACAGTCGAGTCAGTGGTGGAAACCTGCAGCGCTTGTTGTTGTTGTTTGGCAACGCTTGCTGGTGTCTCACACACGCTCTTCCAAAATAGTGATGACCAAGCGTAAATGGCTAACTTTTCCTCAAGTCTGTCCAACCAACTCCTGAAGCTTTGAAATCGGAGTGTAACACACTTCTTGTGTCCCTTTTAGTGGCAACAGTAGAATGGGGGGAAAAAAGTATAATAAGAATAAGCACAATATAACAGAACAGATACATGAATAAGTAAAGAATCTTGAAAGGAATCATCACAAATTCTCAACCTTTTCACCTTTTTTTTTTTTTTTTTTTTTTTTTTTTTTTTTTTTTTTTTTTCAAATTTCCAGCTCCCGCCCCCGATCCCATAGTGCGCAAGTCCCTGTTCGAGAGGTCCCGCTGCGACACGTCGCTCGGCTTCTTGACGCAGAGGTTCGCGGAGATGCTGAGTCGCTCCGCCGACGGGGTGCTGGACCTGAACCTCGCCGCCCAGGAGCTCAACGCCCCCAAGAGACGCGTCTACGACGTCACCAACGTCCTGGAGGGGATCCGGCTCATCAAGAAGAAGTCCAAGAACTTCGTCGAGTGGATGTAAGTACGAGCGGTGGCGTGACGCGCGGTTAGCGTCGTCGTCGTCGTCTTCTCCTTAAATCGCCTCGTGACCATTGAGGTTGGATGTCTTTAGTGCCGTTTGTTGAGGGTTTTTGATTCCGTGCGCGCTCACAGGGGCGGTGAAGTGAACGTGCACATGGATCAGGAGCTGAAGGCCCTCGTGGAGGAGGAGAGGAGGCTGGACGAGTTGATCCACAGCTGCACCAAGCAAGTCCACCAGCTGTGCGAGAACCAGAACACTCTGAGATATCCTTTTTTTAAAAAAATATTTTATTTGTAATTTCGGCTTCGTTTTGTTGTTGTGACCCAGATTCAGGCTACATCCATACTACTCCGTCCACACGGCGTTTCAGCCATCGTTTCCGAAGTGATCTCCCTCCACACCACACGCCTGGAAACGAATATCACGTCACTGTTCACGTACACTGGACATGCGGAGATGTAAACAGGAAGTAGATTGTCGTATTTTGCAACTAAGCAACCAGAGTAATAAAGCAGTCTTAATGATCGTAAGTACGTGTTTGATACTTAAGATCTTCTCTCAAATCTTCCTCTATAAACTCAAACAGATACAGTTCATGGAAAGTTTTATAAGTTTTATTTTTCAGACTTAACGTTAGTTACAGCGCTGTGGGTCTCTCCCTCTCTCTCTCTCTCCCTCTCCCTCTCTCTCTCTCTCTCTCTATCTCTATCTCTATCTCTATCTCTATCTCTCTCTCTCTCTCTCTCTCTCTCTCTCTCCGCTCACTGATCGCTACAATAACAGCTGTTTCCTCCACAGACATGCAGACTTTAACTGGACAACAGCTGCTAGTAAAGACAACAAGGTCATCAACTCCTGTAATCAGTTGTCCGCGTTAAATTAACCTGGTAGTCGATCGCGGGTGTTACGTCATCGTTTCCAAACTTATGCGTTTTCCGTCCGTCCACACGAATACGCTACCCGGAGTTTTCAAAGTTATCCGGCTTCGGGATCGTTTCTAAACTCCTCCGTTTGCGGTGCTCCAAAACGCCGGCGTAGTGTGAAGGCTCAGTGTAACCAGAGCAAAACATATGAGTTTCCAAACGAAAACGGAGTAATGTGGATGTAGTCTCAGGGTGCGGCCCCAAAGCATTGTGTGAAAAGACGCATCAATGACGCATCCAAAAGATAATCTAGAGCAACAGTGTTTTTAAGATTTAGGAGGCATCGGGGGGGCTCTGTCGCTCTATCCTGTACACAAACCCATCCGGGTCGACTTGTATTCCTTGACCCGGAGAATCACGTTTGCCTATTTGACGTACGAGGACGTCCAGCGGATTCCCAGCTTGAAAGAACAGACCGTGATTGTGATCAAAGCGCCCGCGGAGACAAAACTGGAGGTGCCGCACCCAGAAGAGGTACATGTTCCAACATAATCACTCACTCATCTGTTTTTGTTGGGGTTTTTTTATGCAATGAAACTCGAGCTCGATCCGCACTAGAAGACCCAATCAAGAAGCGATCAAAGCTCTATGTTTTGTGCCCGTCCTCACTTAAAAATGTCAGATTATTGTGGCCGCTCTGCGTTTCGGACGTAGCCTCGGTATTTTTGACTCTCATCCCCCGGTCGAACACTACGGCGTGCTTAATTGCTTTCGTTTTTACCGACGCGGCGTCGGCTTCAACGATATTGTGCTCTCGCCGCGTCCTCCCGAGACGCCGTTCGCCGCGAGCGTCTGCTCTTCTGCTCGTTTAACGAAAGCACTCCCGTCTCCTCTTCTGCTCGTTTAACGAAAGCACTCCCGTCTCCTCTGCTCAGAGCCTCCAGGTCCACCTCAGCAGCACCCGGGGGCCCATCGAGGCGTTCCTCTGCTCCGACCACCCCGTGCCGATGGAAGCCGCGGACGGCTCCGCGGCCAACGGAAGCCACTTAAACTCCTCGGCCAACGGGAACGCCGCCGCCGCCGCCTCCCGCGTGCCTTACTCGTCCTTCGTCCAGGTGTCTTCCAAAGGTGAGTCTTCCACTTTAAGCGCCCCCGCGGTCCGTCCGGTTGCTCTTGTGAAACGGTACTCTGTTGGGAGGCAGATACCCACGAGAGGGATCTTCTTATACGAGACTGTGTTTGCTTCCACCGCTCATCTGTTGTCTCCCCATCCACACTCCCATTATCTTTCCAGACACCGCGATCCGTACCTCCGGAGTCGCTATTATCTCCAGCCCGCCGTCCGAGCCGACGCGACGCTCCTCGCCCGTCTCCCCCGTCTCCCCCATGCACACCTCCCCCCAGCCCCCCTCTGGAGATCAGCAGAGCTTTGTCACCCTCGCTCCCCCTCTAGCGCTCTCTGTTGGCGGGGAGGAGTACCTGGTGAGCCTGACCGAGGACGAGGGCATCACTGACCTCTTCTCTTCTTTTGACCTGGACCACTGGCCCCTAGACACGCCCCACCTCTGAGCAGCTTTCGGGGATTCGATCATTTCTAGGGCGGTTTGCCACCTTCTCACAAACAGGATATCAAGGGACACAATACAAGAACAAAGTGCTGTTGTTGGTTTTTTTGTTGGTTTTTTTTTACATTTCCCTATCCTGGACAATGTGACTGGGATTTACTGATGCTCAGGTATGTGGAGGATTGAGATCTTTTCATGGCTTCCTTGTTGTCTTTAGGACCTGGACTGACAAACACGCCGTTTATAAAGAAAACACCGTTTCAGAGCTTTTAATCTGTCGCGTCGTTGAGCTTCAAGTGTCCGTCTTCAAGTGTCCGTCTTCAAGTGTCCTTCTGAGCGTGACGGTCTCAATGCAGGACTTGTCCTCGACCGCGTCCCCCGGGGAACGACGGCGCTTTGTATCGCGATCACGTAGGAGCCTTCGCAACGCAAAGCCCGGTGATCCAGACGCCCGTTTAGTGTTGATTTAAAAAAAAAAAAATAAATAAATAAATAAAAAAAGCATTAAAGTTGCAAAAGAACCCACGTGTCTTCGTCTTGACTCTGCTACAAGGAATGCACCATCCAACCTTTTTTTTTTTTTTTTTTTTATTCCCCTGATGCCAATAAAGCACCTGAAGTCTGCGGATACGGAGCGCTGATTCTATTCCAGGTTGCAAATATAAAATACGAGTCCCTGGACTCGTATTTTATATTTTATGTAAAGTAACATGAAGTCAGGCGTCGCTGTAGCACTAAAAACGGACTTTGTGGCCAGGCATGAACGTCTGAATGAAGTGACATCACGCTGGATTTTATAATGTCAACGCGACACTAACGTTGTCGTCCTGAGATTTAACGGGGGACGCGGCTGATATCGATCCGCTCGTTGAAGTCGCCGTTGTCGGATATGGACCCGTTTTTAAACTCCTGTCGTCGTGTGTCTAGATCCTACCGATACTTTTGTTGGCCTAAAGAGGAGCATCCTGCAGCGCTGGAGATCAGGTTGCATGAAAGTGTCCTGTTTTAACACGGAGGCTTCTCTTGAGCCGGTTTCATGTAAAAGCCTTGTCCTTGATTGCCGAGACATTTCAAGTGTGGCACTCTGGGGGGGGGAGGGGGGTGGGGGGGTAGGAGTGTGTTATTAAAGACGTGGGAGAGGTGATTGCCATCAAAACTGGAAACTCGTGCAGAAGATCGAGTGCTTTCAAGAGTCCAGGTCAGGCGCCGATAGAGCCGCTCTGATTCCTTCGCGTTAACGCTGTTGGCTCTGTTAGCTTCCGTTAGCTGCTAGCCGCCGGCGCCGTGTCCTGAGTGGCCTTACAGACCAACACAGATATGCTTTTGAGTTTAGGCTTTTAGCTCTGCTAATGTAGTGTTTTGACCTGAAGACTGAAACACTGCAGATCTTTGACAAGTCTTCATCAGCCCCTCTTCATCTCTTTTAAAACACACCCTCCCCCGTTAAGACGTCTGTATTGTATGGTACATCATTTGAATGTGTGTTTGATCTAGTTTTGCTCAAATGCTGTTTTTTTTTAAATCATGAGGAAAGAAACATGATTCCTCCTAAATACAGAAAATGTTTCTTTAACTGGGAAATAGTTTTTACTTCTACACTGAACATTCAAATGTATCGATAGATAATAAAAAAAGAATGCATCGTATTTCTGTAGTCACATTCATTGCAATTACTCCGTGTGAATAATAACATGAATAATAACCATGAAGAACAGTGTCCAGGTAGCTTTAGTTAAACGAGTGAAATCTTGGATCACCGTTAAATTAATTTTTAATAACATTGGTGGCAGTGTCTACATCATAACAACCTTCCAAATGCATCCAGATGTTTTCTGAACAGCTGCAACATAAATGCATCCAAAGCATTTGACTTTGACCAGATATTACAGCTGGAAGAGCTGAGTGAACGTCAGACGTTTCCTCCTCTCCTCTCCTCTCCTCTCCTCTCCTCTCCTCGGTGAAGTCCAGCTGCCTCTCGTTGCAGCGTATCGTCAGCCCACTAGGAGGCAGTGCGCTCCCACAGAACCCCCGCATCCATCGCACAGCTTGTGATGTTTTTGAGACAAAAAAAAAGTGTTGCCGAGTCTCCTTCTGGGGAATTCACCGTTCTGAATCTGGCATCAACTGGACATTATGAAAAAAAGACGTCTAAACTCAGTGGTCTGTTTGACCATCGAAATGTCCAATGAGCTCTTCAGGCGTCCTTGGGACCGACACCTGTGACCGGTTTGTCTCCTCTTTGAAGTCTGAACCTTGTCGCTGCTGCTGAGTGTTGAAACAGAAGATCAGCTCGACATGCTGAAGGAAAAACATCTCGGAGATGCATTAAGAAATTGTCATTTAAGCAGCAATATAGAAATCTTTTAGAAAACTGGGGGGGGGGGAGAAAAAGTTCGAGTGACATCATTGGTTCTGCTGACCTGATTACTGTTCATTTAGGCCTTTTAATAGATGGGTCAGTGTATCTAGGATAGGTTTAATAACACATGGTGAATATGTTTCTGTCATCATTAGAGTAAGTTGGATTTAAATGTATGAGACTCTGTAGTAAAGATGAGATCTGCGCCTCTCATTTTTTGGGGGAATGTAGCCCAGATGGTGTTTATTGCCCGTTGACTGATCAAATCGTTTAACTGGTGTAGATGTGGAGTATTTGTCACATGTGTATTTCAGAACTCTTCTTCCTGCATTTGTCCACACACACACACACACACACACACACACACACACACACACACACACACACACATATACGTTTGTTAATTATTCACTGCGTAGCGTAAAACTCTCTCTCTGTCCCTGCTTCTCTTTGTCTGAGCCACAAGCATCTTTTTTAGAAAAACACATCAGTGCCCTCAACACGATGATGTAATGTGTCGGAGGAGCCCGCAGCGCCCGGACCCGTCCGTAGGTGGCAGTGTTGCACCTCGGAACCCCACGAAGAACCCATTCAACCCGGTTCTCTCCCCCCCCCCCCCCCCCCCCCCCCCCACAAACGGCGGCACACCCACCTCCACACACACACACACACACACCACACACACACACACCTCTCTGAGTTCACGGAGAGTCGCTGGATCACTGCTGCTATTGATTCATGTGTGTTTCTTGTTGTTTTTCTGTGCCACAAAGATTTGCACTTTGACGGAAAAAAAAAGAAACACCCAAAGTGAATATTGAATTGGGTCAATAGTGAATTAGGCCTGACGTCAGCCCCCCCCCCCCCCCCACCGTCTCAGGAGGGCTCGGTTAAAGATCAATCAATATGGCTGTCAATCAGCCAATCAATCGCTCAATAAAGTTTCATTTTTAGAGTGCCTTTCCCTGTCACCTACGAGCAAACGGTAGGTTTACAAAATACACAGATGGCTGGTCTTTAAGGGCGAGACGGGGCTAAGTCTCCACTTAAGACTCTGCCCCTGGGGGGGGGGGGGGGGGTTTGAGAGTGACTTGGAGCAAGTGCAATCCACCCCGAAAGTGTAGTGATAGTCTAGTCCAGCTGTCCCCTCGCCCTAAAAATACAGCACTTGTTTCTATGCTGCGGTCTCTTCAGCCAGGCTGTTGTTTTGACTGCTGTAATAGAGAGAGAGAGAGAGAGAGAGAGAGAGAGCAAAAATAAGAGAGGGTTAAAGAGGGAGCATGAGAGAGAGAGAGAGAGAGAGAGAACTACTCGCCTCTCATTGGCCACCAAGAGCACGCCGTCTTTTTGCGTGGCGCGCTCCCAGCCAATCGGCTGCCTTCAGCGATATTTTGGGTTTTATGAATGAAATGAATAGTGAGAGAGAGAGAGAGAGAGAGAGAGAAAGAGCGCAGGACAGGAGCGGGTTTTTGATTCATCACCCAAAAAAGCTTGCAGTGAGCGGAGCGTACCCGAAGAGACGGGTGCGCTCCGCTCGCTGTGCAGCCCGGCTGAAAAAATCCCCGCCCGAAAAAAAAGGGGCCCTCCGGATATATTTTTTGGGGGGAGGTCAACAGATGGACTACGTCAGGCACACCTGTCTGTAGAAGCTTCTAGTGGCCCAACCTCTGTCCAGACAGATGTTCCAGTGAACAGCAACCGATGGGACGAAGAAGAGCGGCTTCTTCACTCGCATTCAGTTCCAGACCTTTTTTTGGGGGGGGGGGGGGGGGGGTTTAAACCAGTCGGTTTATTATGCTTCCAATAGAGCGCTGCAGGAATGAATCGGCTTTTTTTTTTTCTACTTCTGGTTCCCTCTGTCTGGAAGTCGATGAGGTTTTTAGTTAAGTTGCCAAAAACGAGGTCTGTGGTCAACGCAAGCCGAGGACATTTTGTCCTGTAACGTCAGATACGTCGGGGGGGAAATATCGAGAATTTCTGAGCGTCCGTCGGCGGTTGCTAACAAGCGGCTACATGAGACGGAGCACCATCCACCGCTCCGCCTTTAGCTTTGTGGCCGGTGACGTCATGTGACCGTGGTGTAATTCGTTTATTGGCTAACATTAGCTTTTCTACCTTTTTTGGTGATTGTGTTCACACTTAGAATATAACAATTTCTTGCTGAACAAAGCGTGTCGAGTATTAAAAACGAGTTTATTTTCTGCGGTAAGTTAATAAATAAAAAAAGAACCCCGTTTTGCTTTTTGTCGAGGGATCCAGTGCGACGCTAACGTCTGGGTTGGCCTCCAAAAAAAATGCGGCAACACCTGCAGCACTCTGCTGCCGGTCCGTCATCGGTTGCATCTGCAGAAAAACATTGAGCAATGCTGCCATCTACACCAACAAAAAAAAAAAACACCAAAAAAAAAAATCTGTGACATCATCGCCTTGTCCTCCACACCTTGCTCTCTTATTCTGTATGAAAGACACGTCTCTGCAGGTTAACTGGCCGTAAAAAAAAAAAAAATGAACTCTTTACTCATTACTGGCAGATGGGTTGTGGGGTGAGTGAAATGATGTGTCGTTAATGAGGAGAATATTGATTACGTTCTCTTAAAAACGTAAACATATTTTCAGCTTCATTTGGGGTCAGGCACACATGGGCGGTCTAGACTCGCTGGACCGTTGGACGTGGAGTGTGTCCGGCGGTCTCTACGTTGGAGGGTTCAATGCGTACGTGTGGATTTCGGATGACGTCAGAGCCGCACCTCTCCATCGTACATGGTGGCGTCCATTGTTTTGCTCGGCACCGTCTTTGCTCTCGCTTCTCCGTTTTTTTTGTTTTTTTTCCCCGCCTCTCTTTCCCGCCAAATGTTCCGCTCTTACAGTAGCATCCTTACCAAACGGACGGCGCTAAAGGCTCGTTCGATGCGATAACTGCTAGCCGGTGAGCTAATGACCGGGGGCGCGCTTTTTGTAATAGTCGGTCACAATGGCTCAAGCGTCTCTCTCTCTCTCTCTGTTCTTTGTCCTCCTGCATTAGATCGTTTTCACGCCGTCCTTGGTGTTTTGTTCTCGGGGATTGTACGACGTTCGACGAAGACAATAAGTTAATTCAGTCGCCTCGTGTCTCGTAACTCTCTGCAAAAAAACATTCCTCTCGTGGAGCGGTTTATTCTCCAACAGGAGGGTTCAATAAAAGAGTAACTAGTCGACAAATACAACAAAAAAAAAAAAAAAAAAACACGGTTCAGAAGAGAAATATAAAAAGAAAGCTTCACATTTTTCTTTCTTCCTGTCAAAGTAATTTATCATTCTCGCCGTCTGGCACACTAGAGATAATTGAGGTCGCAGTGCTCGTGGATTGTTCCTTTTTTAGTACACACACACACACACACACACACACACACACACACACACACACACACACACACACACACACACACACACACACACATCAACATCAACACTGCTCAGCGCAGCACAAGTTATCTAAGGTAACTTCCATGTGACTCATTCTTCAGCTCCGCGGCCTTCGGAGGATTGAAGGCCGAGGACCTCCTCGTCGTCGTCGCCGCCGCCGCCTCCTCAAAGGAGTTAACGTCGGGATTAGCTGTAATGTCACCCGAAGTCCCCTCCCACCCTCTCGTAGCCTCGACCAATACCATCGACCCAAGCTTTCGGATCGTGTCCTCCGAATCCACTCAAAAGAAGGACCGCGCTCAGAGGTGCCTTCTAGATTGGGGGGGAGACACGCGCGTGCCGTCGAAACGTGGGCGGAAGCGCTCGAATTAAACGTCGAACGGTTAAAAACTCGAGTGGGTGTCGAGCTCCGAGTACGAGGAAAGTGACGGGATTTCAAAAGAAGAAAAAGCAGAAGCTGTGGATGGTTGAGAGAGAGAGAGAGAGAGAGAGAGAGAGAGAGAGAGAGAGAGAGAGAGAGGATGGAGAGGAATCAATTAACTGCTCCCGTCCGCAGCGATCCATAGCGTGGGTGTGTCGTACGCACCGGGCTTTAGAAAAGTGATCTTCCTCTTGTCACGTGGTCTTCGGGGGGGGGGGGGGGGGGGGTTGACCTCTTCACGGGGAGGCTTTGGCCTCGGATGCACCCTCTGTCGAGTGTTAATACGACTCCAACCGGAACGCCGTATTTATATGTGGGCTTCCCGGGGCCTCAATGTCAGAAGTGAATATATGAGGCATGGCTCCGGATGATGTAGGAGTTGGCTGGATCTCACACACACACACACACACACACACACACACACACACACACACACACACACACAGCTGGGCCCTGGCTTTGGTGGTCGGAATGCAACGTCTGCTTCCCTCTTGTTCTCTGGTCTGAGGTCTGTATTTTTCCTCTCTTTTTGTGGGAGTATAATGCTTCAGCTGTTGCGATGACAGCCTCCTGACCCGTCGTGAACCTCCTCCTTTCCTCTCCACTGGGTATTTACTTACTTTTAGTTCCACTCGGCTACGCCAAACATTTGCATAGACTCAAACCGGACCCCGAAAACCCGTCGGCTCCTGCCCAGCAGCCAATAGAGACCGAGACCGTCGCTTGTCATTTGCATGTAATTTGCATTGGACCCCCCCCCTCCCCCCCCACCCTGTGACTGTTTGCAATGTCAGGAGGCCAAATTAACCAGTGTTCCGTTTTAGCCAGATTTGCATCTCATTTACATTAGAGTTGCTTAATGAGGGTTACTTAGCCGAGTGACCCCCGTGGAAACTCCTCGCCTCACTCGCAGAGGAAGCAGATAGTGCGATCGGCTAATTTCATTAAGGGGGGAAACAGCCGTTTGACTGCGAGGGTGCCTTTGGATGTAATCATTAAAAAGGGGACGAGGGCTCGCAAGCTGTTTGTAATAAGGCTGTTTTTCCTCCCGCGTACGGACGTTGTGTCATATTTACTGTAAGGATGAAAGATTAGGCGCGGAGGGGGAGAGCGGGCGGCATCAATCTCACTCAGCATCTTGGAGCGGGCGCATTAATCATCCCATCTACGGGAGAAGAAAAAATAAAAAATCATCCTCATCGGACGCAGGGGCCACAGTGTGCACACATGGCGACGATCGCCGGGCGCAGGGAAAACGGTGACAGAAGGAAAGTTAGTGGCTGACTGAGCAGAAGCACCGCGGCCAATATACTTCTTCATTGATCCTCGGGACTTGGACTGGGTGTCAGACGGCGTTTTGTCTCCGCTAATGTGTTCGTATTGGCGGCGCAAACGTCCCTGCGCGCCGAGCGGCTTCACGCACACACACTCTCTCACACACACACACACACACACACACACAGACACACAGACAGACACAGACACACACACACGGGCCAAATCGTTTTAAGTTCTGCTTCCTCCCAGGTTCGTCGGTGCCTCCTTTTCTTTCCTCCCCCCCAGATTGGCTCTTGTGTTCACTTCCGTCCCGAGAGAGAGAGAGAGAGAGAGAGAGAGAGACCCTCGGATATTATTTGGTGCATTTCAATAAGGAGAACCAATTCTGCCGTTGTTTGTAGAATCAACCCACACGGCACACTAGTGCGCACGCACACACACACACACACACACACACACACACACACACACACACACACTCTCTCTCAGGGCATATCATCCGCAGAAATTTCATCACGTTTGTTTGTTTGCTTTGAAAAGAAAAGGGCAGGCACTAGAAGTCAGATATAAGGCCCGCAACTCCGCGAGGAATTGTTGCATCGCATTCTATAAGCATCTCCTCCAGTTCTGCCTCTCTTCTCGTCACGACAAAGAAAACGTTACATCCAGTCCAAATGTGATTGAATCTTTTATTTTCTCTTATTTCTCAAGGATTCATGAAATGCTTTCGTACATATTGTGTACACTCTTTGGGCACGGTTCCAGCAGCCTTTTTTTTTTTTTTTTCTCTCCTGTTGAGTGGTTTTATTAGGAAAATGTGACTCCTGTTTTCTGTATGTGCACTAATCCCATCTAAAGAGGGGAATGAAAATGCCCTTGTTGGCTAAATCTGCAATTGTTCTCCATGTAAGCGGACTAGCCAGCACTCACACTCTCATTACCAGTGTTTAAGTGTTTAGTGTGAGGTGCTTAGCACACACACAGACACAGAGTGCGAGGCTGGTAGTCGGTTTAATGGGGGAGAAGGCCTTGAATGGTTCCTATGCTGTGATGCATTAAAGCTTAATAACCTGTCCTTTCAGCTCGCTCTTAAGAACATGCTCCGGAGCTGATAATTGGAAAGATATTTGCCTCTTTCTCTTGCTCTCTCTTGTCCCTTTTGTCTAATGGCTGCTTTCAGTTCAGTTGGGTCCATTATTTGTCCTTGAAAGATTATTCTTCATTTTTTTTTTTTTTTTTTTTTTTTGCCTCTTTACTCAGAGTGCAGTTTTATGGATGAGGTGAAAGTGGAATGTTTAGTTCTGTAGTAGCTGCTGTCCAAACATCCGTCACAGTGATGGCAAAATGAGTGGAGGGCATTCAGGAGTAGTCAAAAGGCAAATTCCAAAAGTCACATTTTTTGACAGTTTTTTTTTTTTGGATGAAGCGGTAAAAAAGTGCTTGAATAGATAAAAGCGACCTGCATCGCAACAAAGAAAGAATGGCATCCTCTCTGCTGGAGGTTTGTTTTTACCCAAATGTAATTTCAGTTACAAATAAGCCACTCTAGACCACGAAATAAGCTTGAAAATACACTTACATCTTCCAGGGCTTTCAACCCTATCCCTTGTTTTACCCACCGAGCTTGCGTCCATCTCCGTGACAGCTGGGCGAAGACGGCGTGAAACGGGGGAAAAATAAGTAAGTGGACCTTGAGTCGGAATTGTTCTGCAAAACCGCCGACGCTTAGCTTCAAGTCATGGACTAAACGTCGTAAAAGTGCTGTGAATTAAAACCATAACAACCACTGAGCATTCATGTCATCAGAAGAAAATAAACTCAATCCACTGAAGAAGACCATGTAATGAGGCTGAAAGGTCCGGAATAAGCTTGTTAATGGACCCCGAGTTGAGATTGTTTTGTAAAAAAAATAAAGCTGCATTCTTCTCTGCACATGTCCGGCTGTAGTGTGGAGATGTTTGTGAGGGATTTTCTCTTTATACTTGTTACTTCTTATTTCCATTTTGAACTCAACTCCCAACAGGAAGTCGGATCAACCGGTCAACGTTTTTAGACGCGCAGGTCCGCACGAGGTGTTGACACCTCGGTAAGCGTCGGTCTTCATCCTCTGTGACCTATTACCCGTCACACATCCTTCTTCTCTGTGCGGACCAGCGCACAGCTTAATGCGACGCATCTTCAGAGAAACATAAGTCTGACCTCAGGCACTTTTGAAGAGGAATCCCACCGCTTCTGTGATTGTATTGTATCAATTGGATAACACCTGCAGGAGTTTTATCAAGTCGGAGAACATTACTCAACCGACCCAATATTTTCACACGAAGCCTGCGGTAACAGGGGAGGCTGAGAGGAAACTGACAAAACAATGATATCAGGCTGCATGAGTGACCCTTTGCTAAGGGTTAGCACTTCTACGCTACGCTAGCTGCTGAAGTTATACTGAATGTTTACGCATGTTGCTTCTGCTGTTCCTTAATTTTCATCGTCTTCTGTCTCGATCGTCAGATGATGAGCTGGTTCACTTTCACACTGTGATCCGTAGCTTTAGCTTCTATCTTTATCTGTAGCTTTAGCTTCTATCTGTATCTGTAGCTTTAGCTTCTATCTGTAGCTTTAGCTTCTATCTGTATCTTTAGCTTCTATCTGTATCTGTAGCTTTAGCTTCTATCTGTAGCTTTAGCTTCTATCTCTATCTGTAGCTTTAGCTTCTATCTTTATCTGTAGCTTTAGCTTCTATCTGTATCTGTAGCTTTAGCTTCTATCTGTATCTGTAGCTTTAGCTTCTATCTTTATCTGTAGCTTTAGCTTCTATCTTTATCTTTTCAACTGGATTTCACTGCTGAATCAGTTTCACGTCCTGGATATATCCTCCAGGGAGTGCGGATTGTGACAGTGTGGGCTCCTAACGAAGGATCAATTGAGAACTTGCCAGTTCATGACCTCTCGACCTCTCTCGGCTATCATTTTGACCGTTTTTGTTTTCTGAATCTGAAGCTCTCAAAAGCTGTCCTACTTTATGGCAATACTTAATCTGCGGAGTATCCCTTTAAATCATCATCGGTAGCAATTTACTTCGTGTTCACTGGAGAGGATTTGCCGTGAACCGTTGAACATGTAATTTTTTTTCACTGAGCTTCGGCGAGATGGGGCTAAATTTAAGTTCTCAGACTAGTCGCAGGCTGACCGACCTTAGGAATGTGACATGGAAATAAACCACTTCATGCGTTAATGCCCCGCCGACCACTCCGACTTGAAAATCACTCTTGTGTTGTATATGTTCCATACCATGTCGTGTGTGTGTGTGTGTGTGTGTGTGTGTGTGTGTGTGTGTGTGTGTGTGTGTGTGTGTGTGTGTGTGTGTGTGTGTGTGTGTGTGTGTGTGTGTGTTACCTCCCCAGTGTGTACGCCTGCAGCTGTGTTCCTGGGACCATTACTGATGAGAGTTGAGGTTAACATTCGTGCCAGTCAGCGCGCGCACACACACACGGCTGCTGGCTGCCGACTTCTTAGATGTATTTCTGTGTGTGTGTGTGTGTGTGTGTGTGTGTGTGTGTGTGTGTGTGTGTGTGTGTGTCCCTTTTATGCTGTGGATTAGAATAAAGGGCAACTTTATGTGTTGACGCCCTGAGCGCTGGCTGTATGGCTCGCAGTAAGTGCCTAATGTGTGGTCACAGTTGGTAGAAGCCTGTCCACATTGCTGCGTCGCCACGGGGCCGAGGACGACGGCTCAGGGCGGCCGCTTGTGTAATGCGCTCTGACCCAGAAACTAGCAGTCTGACCTCTTTAGCTTCTGCTTATAGAAAATCAGCCCTCCCTCCCCCCCCCCCCCCCTGTCCTCTACACCTCTTCCTCTCTTGTCCTCTGTCGGCCTTCTGTCCTCTCGAGACGTGACGTTTCACCCCCCCCCCCTCCCATGTAAACTGTCTTTCTAGATCAGTCTTCGACTTTTCTTTAGTTGTTTCATAACACGTTTCCTGAAACCCAGATCTGGGTCAAGTCATGCTGAGATCCTGAATGTTTTTGTCTGTTAATCAATTTCAGCTTCTATCACAGCAGCATTGCTATTACTTAATCTCAGATTCTTTGTCTTTTCAAACACTGGATTGAAGTTGATTAATTAAGACGTTTAATCTGTTGATTGATTGCCCTCATTAGTCCTCCAGTTCTGACGAGTAAAGCCAATGCAGAAGTGTCTTAAACCTGCTTTCTCTCTAGTGTCCATCAGGGGGCGACTCCTCTGGTTGTATAGAAGTCTAGTCTAAAATGACTCTACTTCTCTCTTGATTTATTCCCTCAGTAAACATTGTAAACATGAGTTTATGGTCTCAATCTCTAATTTCAAGTCTTCTTCAACACAGCATGATGTTCATTTAGTACATTATGGTCCATTTAGAGTCAAACAGACCATAAAGCAGAGTATGATTTAGGGATCTGCAGTCCAAATATGGTAACTTCCATTCACTGTTTGCAAAAAGCCAAGATGGCGACGGCAAAATCGCGGATGTCAAGGCTTCAAAGCGGCCAATGGTTGACGTCACGATCCACTTCTTGTATACAGTCTATGGTTTTGACAGTCTAGTCATTTGCCGTCAACTCAACTGACGGCAAACATTTGCTCGACACCCTCCTCTGTACAATGTGAGATCGACAACATAAAAAAAAAAAAATCACGTTGTTCCCCTCATACGGTCTGTCTGAATACACTGTACCTGAAACGCTTCGTTTCAGCTCCTGTCTCTTTAAGCCCAGTCTGTTCTGATTGGTTCGCTCGGAAAAGAGGATGCAACTTTTAGGTTGCAAAGGTGGTTCTCTAGCTGTTGAGGTGGAGATACACCGATGGGGGGGGCGTATATTCTGCATGCGACATAAGAAAGGAAGCCAAATCTGAATGGCTTGTTGAATCACATGATTTTCACAAAAAAAACAAAAACGGATTTAGGTTGTCTTGTTTCACCGTTTGCAGGTTCGTAGGCTCATCAGATACCCGAATGTACGTGCACAAGCATTGAAAGAGTGAGTAGTCATGATATCACCCCCCCCCTTTTTTTTTTTTTTTTTTTTTTAAATTGCTAACGACACCACAGAAAGAATGCTTGTTGAAAAAGGGGAAACATGTCACCGCAACCACAAGGCAGCTGGTCTTTTCACGACACTCTTCGTGTTCCACCCAGAGCGGCTCGACACCGTTTTCCTCAAATATCTTCGAAAAGTATCCGTCCAGCTTTGTGTTTCCTTGCACAAAAAAGGGGAAGAAGGAGGTGTGACTTTTGAAGATAAAAGATGATGTAACCAGACGTCGTGGAAGAAGAAGCAGTATGAGTGTCTAGGTGTAAAAACTGCTTTCAGGGATTATTGAGATAATTACTGGAAAACTGTCAAAATGAATACGTTTCTACACACACACACTCACACTCACACTCACACACACACACTCCCTCACCCCTCCTGCCCCCCCCCCCCCCCCCCCTCCTCCTGTTATTGTGACTTATATAAGCTGTGTTACTGTTTCTGTTTGACCTCTCACTGTGGTGACAGCTAGTGCTGTGAGAGCGCCGCCCAGTCCCATTCAATCACGCTCAACAGATATACAGTATGTGTGTGTTGCCACTGCTTTTTGTGTATTATTATTATTTGTTGTTTATAGATCACGGGGTGCCAACCAGGAAACATCCAGGCAAACAGTTATATACACAGGGTGGGGGGTGGTGAGCAAGACTCGGAGGAGCAGCTTGTCACTTAAATGAGATTAGCCGGTCCACGTTAAAGGTCAGTCCAGTTTTAAATGAGCCGAAGTTGACGCTAGCTTCGTGGGCTAAACCCGCCTTCACTTTAAACGGCAGTGGGCGGGGTTAAGCAGGACACTTGAAGCGTCTATTCACCGACAGATTAGCTGCTAAGTTCACAGCTGTAATGTGTATATATATCGCACAAAAGGGTGTTCCATTGTACGTTTCATGGCGGTCAGTCAGACGGGCCGGTCCTGTAGTTTTTCCACTTTTGATGTTCTTTGATGTTCTTTTTTTTTTTTTTTTTGGGCTTGAGTTGAATGAAGAACAGCTACGTCGACACAGAGCTTTCTTATCCGCGGTCGTAGAGCTATCCAACCAGGAAGACTGTCGCCGGGCCAATAGATAACAAAGAACAAAGGGAGGGTGAGCTGGGGGACTGCAGGGTTAACCTGTACTTTGGTTCGTTACAGTGTGTGTGTGTGTGTGTGTGTGTGTGTGTGTGTGTGTGTGTTCGTTCACGTCCAATAGTAGGGAGGCCTTCGGAAATGTTCCGCTCAAATAGAGCAAACATTACATTGGTAAAGTAACCAGAAGTTACACAGAGTGCTCTTATGGGAAATAATATTTGAGTAAAACATAAGCGCCTCATCAAGGGAACGCACAGAACTTCGTAAGCGCTCCAAGCCAACAAAGTTAAATAAGAGCAACTTTTGACTGTTTGGGAAAAAAAATGGTTCCAAAGTCCCGTGGGTGTTATGCATATGTTTGTGAGTGTATATGCCGTGTGAAGGAGTAGGATGTGCGCACACGTACGCCCACTCGAGTTCTCGACTCGTGGCTAAAGTGAGAGAGCATACAGGCCTCAGAGCTTGAATGGGAAATAGAATATCGTGCAAAAGTTATCAATACTGCGAGTTCATCTCGATAAAGTTACAAGAGGTGAAAGGGCGATCGCCTATATGGGAGAATTGTGTGTGTGTGTGTGTGTGTGTGTGTGTGTGTGTGTGTGTGTGTGTGTGTGTGTGTGTGTGTGTGTGTGTGTGTGTACACACACGTCAACCCGCATTTGTCGCCGCTCCGGACCCCCCCTGTCTGGCCGGTCCTAAATGTCAACGCTGCCCCCCCGTCCCTTTTTGCGCGGCGAGGGAGATGTTATGCAACTTAATCCTGACGGCCGCGGCTCTAACGCCGTCAACAAAGCCTGCCGGCTGCAGATCTGTCCGCGACAGCCTGTTGTTTTTGTTATTTTTCTCTCTCTCTCTCTCTCTCTCTCTCTCTCTCTCTCTCTCTCTCTCTCTCTCTCTCTCTCTCTCTCCCTCTCTCCGTGTGTGATTACCGACTACATTAGCGAGTTAATTACATGACCTGACATGTACCGTTTGGTGAGGATCGCGCCGGGAACACCGGGCACTTGGTCGCCAGCGAGGGCCCCATCTTGAGCGACTACGATAAACAAGCTGATAGTCGCCTGTCTGTGTGTGTGTGTGTGTGTGTGTGTGTGTGTGTGTCTGGCGTGACGAAGACTTGTCTCACGTGTGTGAGACTTGTCCTCGTTCTAGTTGAGCTCTCGCATACCCGGGCTGGGGATTGCACTCTTTGATGACTTTCAAGGCCCAGTTCTTTTTAGTTCCCTCTCTCTCTCTCTCTCTCTCTCTCTCTCTCTCTCTCTCTCTCTCTCTCTCTCTCTCTCTCTCTCTCTCTCTCTCTGTTTATAGCTATGTAACCAGTGGCCTGGTTGTTGGGTTCCTGTGCACTGAGTTCACCTCTCTCTCTTTCTCCCTCTCTCTCTTTCTCCCTCTCTCTCTCTCTCTCACCCTCTCTCCCTCTCTCCCTAGATGAGTCATCGCAGGATAATCAGGCCCAGAGCTTTACGAGGATAACTCAGCCCGACAGCATAGACACGCTCTAACCACCATCATCGTCCAGTCAAACACAAAAATGGTAGAGAGATAGAGAGAGGGGCGAGAGAGAGAAGGAAGAAGATCGATTAAGATGCACGGACGAGGCGGAAGAGTTTATTTTGTCTGTGTACTTAATACCATTCTCCTCCACTGACTTTCTGTAGGCATGCATGTCTTTGCATAATTAAGCCTGTGCATGGGTTTATGTGTGTGTGTGTGTGTGTGTGTGTGTGTGTGTGTGTGTGTGTGTGTGTGTGAGACACAGTGTGTTCCTCTCCTGCTGGTTTTGGGAGGTCATCGGGTGCAGTGAGTTGGCACATCAGGGTTTTCCCCAGGTTAGTGCCAAGGCCAGTGCCCAGGATAATTATGGTATTATTGCGTGTGTGTGTGTGTGTGTGTGTGTGTGTGTGTGTGTGTGTGTGTGTGTGTGTGTGTGTGTGTGTGTGTGTGTGTGTGTGTGTGTGTGTGTGTGTGTGTGTGTGTGTGTGTGTGTGTGTGTGCGCGCGCGCGCATGTGTTTATTTTACCAGAACATTCTCCTCTCCCCTTCATTCCCCTCACATTCCCGCTCTGTGCTGTGTCTGAAGCCAGTGGTGCCATCTGTCAGCTCTGTGTGTGTGTGTGTGTGTGTGTGTGTGTGTGTGTGTGTGCGCGCATCTTCAGAGGGGGAGAGTATATTATGCAAATTAGAGAGAGGATGAGGGAGGGGAAAAAAAAAGCAGAGGGTGGCAGTGAGCGGAAGGGAGGAGAAGGAGGGAGAAGTGGAATGGAAATGATTCTGTGTGTGTGTGTGTGTGTGTGTGTGTGTGTGTGTGTGTGTGTGTGTGTGTGTGTGTGTGTGTGTGTGTGTGTGTGTGTCTGAGCGTCTGCCCGAGAGCTGCAAAGTCAGCCATTAATTTGACCCCTTCCTGGCAACGCGAGTGTGTTGTGGTTTGACACTATGTGTGTGTGTGTGTGTGTGTGTGTGTGTGTGTGTGTGTGTGTGTGTGTGTGAGAACTGGAAAGCGGCTGGTACCACCAGTTCCTTTACTGGAAGCACACTGTGGAGCCGGAGCCGTCCAAGTGTTAGTTGGTGTGCAGGGGTGGAAAGAGCACATCGGCGTCGGCTGCAAAATGTCCCACTCCTGTGAAAGTGTTGCTTCGGTGAAACGTTGAGGATTTGAACGGCAGTTATTAAAAATACACCCGAGACTACTCCGCCGATTTAGCGTTGCGCACCGAGAAGCTGCAGATCGTTCTTCTTCCCCTCTCAAAAACGTGGGGCCTACGTTACCCACAATGCAACTCGACCACAGACCGTTCTGCCTGCTAAATTTCAGATCCTGCTATGGCGAAGGCGTGAGCCCCGCCGTACTCCGCCTCTGATTGGCTAGTACTCGTTGACTTCGTTGGTTGTGAGTTAAAAATATCAGTTTAAACCAACCAGAGGCCGAGTAGGGCGGGTCCTTTCGTCATAGTGGGACAGAAAACACTCCGGTGTGTGTTATGCTAGTAGCGGCTAAACGTAGCCTCAAGACTCAAACAGAAGCTCACTCTTAAAAGTTAAAAGTTACCTCACAATAACTTAAATTAAAACATATTTACTAGTAAAATGATTTGCATTTGTTTAAACCGGTTGGTACTTGTTTGTGGATCGCACAATGCATTTGTGGACACCATAAATAACTCCCAAAGCTTCGTACACATTTGTACCTCTTTTTATTTGCGGATCATGAAACACGGATTTGTCACGGACATTAAAGCTAATTGCTCTCCAGATTTCGTTGATTTTCAAACTTCAGCCCCAGCTGACACTAATTAAAGTGACTTAAAGGATTTCATCAGATTTCACACGGATTTCACACTTTTTTTTTTTTTTTTAAATATATGCAGTAGCACTTCCCAACCCCCTGTAAACACGCTTTAATGTGTAAAATTGGTGGAGTTCACGTTTAAATTGATTAAATTAAATTTAAAATCTTGTTTGTTTTGACCCAACGGATTACTCCCTTTTTCTGTCAGTTGAGGACACTTACAACCGTCACAACACACACACACACACACACACACACACACACACACACACACACACACACACACTGCATTGTTACCCATCTCAGAACACGGCTTCTGAAAACATCGCATTATGGGAGCACAAGGACGAATCTTCACCGCACAATGAAACCAAGAAAACGGGGCTGAGTTTCAAGTAGCCGATTTTCAATAAAAAAAAAAAAAGCCCCAAAATAAACGGAATAAACGACCAAAAACTGGAATCAGCACAATTAACTCGATGCGATTGCAGCTGGCCAGTAAATGACGTGTATGAAAAGCCTGCAAGCAATTTGAAACGCAGCAAAGGAAAAATACTTTACAAAGATTACTGAAAAAAAAGAAACCAGCCAGTCGGTTTCAGTGGAGGAGAGTAATTGAAATTTATTACTTCCACCCTTGGGTCGGGCTCCGGCTACATCACCACAGCTCAAGCCCTGTTTTTTTTTTTTGCTCCCCGTGGCAAACTGTGGCTTCAGCTTTGGTCATGTTAAACTGAAAACATCTTACAGTAAGAACCGCTCGGAGTTTGCCACATCCGCCCCGGTGCCGTTTTGGGCTGAACCGTCTTTGTTGCTTCGTGTTGTGTCCGAGGTGGTTCGTCCAGCTGTTTCGATCGAGGTAACTTCGCGTCCCAACAACAAGAACCGCTGTTCAGCCGACCGCAATGACTCAGAGAAGAGTTCTCTGACCTGATTTCTCTCCTTTTGTTTGTTCCCTCCACAACTGTTGCAAATCACCGTCGCTGAAGCAGAAGTAACATTTGAAAAGCACAACAAAAGGACTCGTGGGTTAAAATAACTGGATGGTGAGGGAAACATGGTGTCCCTGGTAAAACAACAACAGATGAGACAAAAAAAAAAAAAATAGAAAAGGTTCTGTCGCGTCAATGCCGGTACTCCCAAGCTGTAAAAAAGAAAAAGAAAAAAAAAGAAGGTGTTAATCGCAGCATCTGTGCTGCGTGCTGGTGTTTGATTTTCAGCTGATGGAGATCCAATGTCATACCTGCCGGCTGCTTTCTATTTAACCGGGTTTCACCACCAGCACGCTATCACGGTCAACTGGAGCGCCGTCGCGGTCTGACGCTTCGTTCAGGTCTTTGCTGAAACATATTTTTTCGGGTTTTTTTTTTTTCCCGGTCTCGTTCCATCTCTTCGGTAGAGATTCAGAGGCCCGGAGACGCCGAGGAGCAGTTTAAGAACTTAACGCCCTGGAAGTCGGCCCAGCACCTCACTAACTAAGCGCCTCAATGACAACAAACAACAACAACAACAACAACAACAACAGTAATCTGTGATTACGCGGCAAATTCAGCGGCACAATTATTTTCTTACAAGCGAGTGAGAACCGGGAAAAAAAAAAAAAAGTCAGCAATAGCGAGGTAGGTTATGATAGAAGTAAGGAAACCGCCGTGAAAGCAAGGTCAAAGATAATTAAAAAGATAATTAGGTGAGATCTACTGTATAACAATGAGCTGTGGTGCTAATCTGAAACGGCGGGACACGTTTAACGTCCTCAGCCCCTCAGATAGGTCGATCGAAAGTTGGAGACACTCTTGATTTTAATCTGGCCTTAATGCGCACATGTGAGTGGAGATAAGAATGTTGAACTACGGGAGAAATAGTTTCACGGTGGCGGCTTTGCGTTTTCTACGGATCGTAAAGTCGTACTTTAGGACAAACGTCGCTGTGAGCAGATGTGGGCGGGGGGGGAATAGACGCCGATCGTAACGGAGACCTGACGTTCACTGCGTCACACGCGGGAGAGTCAGAGCAGAGAACACAGAGCGGCGGCGAGGTGACGATGCGGTTGCGTCGGCCTACGGGGACGTCGTTAGACGAGATTAGCGGGATAACGGGAGATTTGTTTGTTTTTGGCTCGTGGTTCAAAGTTGTCATCGGACTGACCCTTGACCCCCCCCCCCCCCCCCTGGCGGCCTCCTGCGACACGACCACATCGAGTTGGAAGCTGCACGTCAGTGTCCACGACTTAAATATGTCGATTGCGTTTCATCCGCACGCACTCCTTGTGTGGGAGTCGGCCTCGCTAGACGGCTCTTTCCAGCAGAGGAAGAAACGGAATCATTCTGTTTTCCTCGTACAAGAACAAAAGATCATGAGTTTTATTTGTTTCACCTTTTTTTTTTTACTTTCGGTCACCGCTATATCGAGATCATGTCACTTGATTCAGAGGAGGAAAACCCTAAAAGCTCCTCTCAGTCTCAACGGTATTCTCCCATTTGTTTTTAAAGAGATTTTAAGATTTTAGCTCCCCGCAGTACACAGACACAGATTAGGATCACTGTAACCACTGAGACACCGGCGCTGTGACAGCAGTGTGTGTGTGTGTGTGTGTGTGTGTGTGTGTGTGTGTGTGTGTGTGTGTGTGTGTGTGTGTGTGTGTGTGTGTGTGTGTGTGTGTGTGTGTGTGTGTGTGTGTGTGTGTGAGTCCGTCTCTCACAACTCTGACTGGGCGTGCGATATTCCCATCCTCCCACAGGAGTGTCTCTCTCTCTCTCTCTCTTCCATTTCTACCCTCTGTCGGAGGTGAACCAGTGAACAGGCCTGTAATTGCGGTAAACATGGAAATGCAATATTCACACCAGGACGGCTCCGCTCGCTTAATGGACAACTTCTGTCATCTGTCTCACACTCCCTCGCATTTTTTTTTTTTCCTCCTTCCTTTTTTGGCTGATCTGTCAACACTTTCACCGCCCCGGGGTAACAAATAAATGGCGAAGTCATCACCGGACTTGTTACAGACCCTTTTTAAAGACGCCTGCATCCTTTTAAATGGCATTATAGCGTTGGTAAATGATAAGTGAGACCCTCGTTGTGGCTATTTTCCTCCTCTCTCCAGTGTTTCTTAATTTCAAGACCACATTTCCCCGAAAAACTTGTTCGCTGCCTGTTGCTCAAACTGTTGCTGTTTGTCGCACCTCATTAGGTTTTTCCACTTTGTTCAAATTAAAACTTTTCACATTTTCGACTATTTCCATTGTTAGAAATGCTGAAAGCTTAAGTTTTTTTGCCGACAGCAGTAGTTTCCAGATGGGACCCGGTTTCCCACTATTCCACAAATCTACAGTTGGTGGCATTAATGCGCAAAGACGTGGAGAAATGCCACAACAGAGGCAGTGAAGAAAAAGAGACAGCAAGTCGGCAACAAATGCTGGATTAAAAAATATTTTTTGCAAATGTTTCTGAGTAAGGAAATGCTTTTGACTAGTTTGCTCGATCTTAAGGACGCACACAATGAGTTCTGGCAAGAATCACTGAATGTAAACAGCAGAGCAGCTTTAAATTAAAAAAAAAATAACAAACATGAGAACGGAGAATCTGTTTTTTGTTGATCTGCTCAGAATGTGGATGTAGACTGTAGAGTTTCGGAACTTTATTGATGAAAGCTGAATATATCTACATGGACTTTAGTATCCCAGTGCTTTCTTCTTCTTTGACACTGTAAATACTGCTTAGTTTTTAATATGTAAAATGTACATACTGTATATTTATAACTACGTTGAGTCATGTTTACACTGCATATTGCTCTATTTATACCGTCTTTTATTG
Organism: Cebidichthys violaceus; assembly: GCF_023349555.1. Taxonomy (NCBI): domain Eukaryota; kingdom Metazoa; phylum Chordata; class Actinopteri; order Perciformes; family Stichaeidae; genus Cebidichthys; species Cebidichthys violaceus. Next base: position 795,379 of record NW_027176706.1, read on the forward strand.
TTGATTTTGTAAATTAAGTCCTCTTCATAATACTTCTATATACACATTACAGGAAACTGCATTTCATTATATTGGTACTTTATCTGTGCAATAGTTAGAAAGTTAAATCTAATCCGATATTTAGGATTTGTCTACATTGAAGATTTAGAAACCTGCTTTTACATCTCTCTGTATACGTTCTGCACAGACGAGTCCACCAGGCGGCAACCTCCAGGTCAGAAAAATGAAGTAAATGCTTCATGTCTTAAAGCTGCATTCTCTTTAATGTCCATCAGGGGGCGACTCCTCTGGTTGTATAGAAGTCTAGTCTAAAATGACTCTACTTCTCTCTTGATTTATTCCCTCAGTAAACATTGTAAACATGAGTTTATGGTCTCAATCTCTAGTTCCAAGTCTTCTTCAACACAGCATGATGTTCATTTAGTAAATTATGGTCCATTTAGAGTCAAACAGACCATAAAGCAGGGGATGCTTTCGGGCGGGGCTACGTTGTGATTGACAGGTCTACAAATGTCTCATTCAGCGTTCAGTTGTCCTTAACTCCACCCTCTCGCGTCACTTCTGGTCGCCAAAAGACAAGATGGCGACGGCCAAAATGCCGAACTCGAGGCTTCAGAACATTAGTCCACAAACCAGTGGGTGATGTCACGAGGATTAGGTCTTCTCCTGATAGTCTATGGTGTCCACACACACAAGTCATGCAATCAGCTCTTTAGGATAAACCCCTGCGCGCCGTTAAATTTACCACTTTAATTACAGTCATTGATAGTGGAAGGCCAGACCATGCATTTTATCCTCTGCATGGCTCATGTCAGACTTTTATTTCAGCTGCTTATCGTCTTTTATTGCTGACTAACAATTGTATCTCAAGTTGAGGAAACACCTGCGCGCATATCAGAGAACAATCACACACCTGGATAAGGTTTCTACACGCCACAGCTTCTATTCCACTGGCATAAAAAAAAAAAAAAAACGAGAAGAAAAGAGATTTCATAAAACTTTCTTTACTTTTTACATCCCGAAGACTCTCTCTCAGCTCATCTTTTTCATTTTTCTGTCTTTCTTCGAGCAATTAAGATTGTTAGCTTTCGCAGAGAAGGCTGTCGAGCGACAGTTCGCCCGCGTGTCTCGCCAGAACAATGGCCGCTCTCGGTGTCTATTCGGCGGAGGCGCGGTGCTCGGTCGGCCCAGACAAAGGAGGGAAAAAGACAAAGTGAGAGAAAGCGCTGGAAGTTTGTATCAACAGAGAGACGGACGCTGCTTGTGTAGCACTCGTCGTTATCTGATGCAGACAGAATCCTCCTCAAGTCTGAGATGTGGGAGGAAGGTGTGTGTGTGTGTGTGTGTGTGTGTGTGTGTGTGTGTGTGTGTGTGTGTGTGTGTGCTTACGTCCACCCCCCCCATCCTAATAACTGATTCTGATCACCGCCCCAGCATTGTCTTGTAGTTGCCTCCCGAGAAATAAAGCAGGAAAGATAAAAAATGATGGCAGAGAGAGGAATCCTAATTAATTGTGATGAATATGCAGATTGGGTTGAATCCTCTGGATAGCCGACTCTTTTCACCGCGATCTGCTTCAATATTTAGACAGAGCTTAGGGACAAAGACGAGTCTACGCCGAGAATACAATCAGCCTCAATTTAACTTCACTGCTAGTCCGCCGACTCGCGTGTCAGAGTGTGTGTATGCCTTCAGCCTTTTCTGCCAGTCCTCCATCTGTCTCCTCTGCTGCTTCATCCGCTGCAAAAGTGTCCCGTCTCACGAAAATCAGTCCGCCGCTCAGTCTGTGTTTTGCGTCGCTTCTGATTAAAACCAGCACATCTCTGTTTGAGGTTGTTTTTTTTCGTGAAACACTTTTTTTTCCTTTTTTTTTTTTTTTCATGGCTTCCTACCGGTGTGATTTGAGTATGCCTCCCGAGATACTTTAGCAACTAGTGGCACACGGCAGGGGGCATAATTTCACCGACAAAAACAAATCAATTTGTCTCGAGACATTTTCTGGTGTGTTTTTGTGTGATGATGGAGGAGGACTGTCTCTTCTTCCCTATTTCAAGATACCAAGACACAGATAATACAAGAGGGACGTTTCTTGAAATCCTTTTTTCGGGTCAAACTTCGCTCACATTTGTGTCCGATCAAAAGTCAGTGGCTCACTGAGTTTATAAGCATTCATCCTCTGGGGAGCATGAATGTCTGGTTCTGAGTCACAGATTGGATTAGCATTACATGCCCAGATCCCATTTTTTTCAAGCAGACCGATCGTCGATGAGCCATATCAGCCGATACTGACGTTTTTTTATTGTTGGTTTCTTTTGTTTTAGCCGCTAGTGTTCAAGGATACAGATTCTTTCTTTTTTCTTCCACTAAGTCTTTTCAACGGCCCTGAATTCAGTGTAAACAGCCAAAAAAAGGTTTGAATTGACTCTGTTGCAGCGGTTGATGCATAAAAACAACACGATTCCAATTATTTTACCTACGGTCCGTTACACCGCCATGTTTGTCTCAATGATCGCCACGGGCACTCACTCTATAGAGGAACACTCGTGCTGTCGGAATTGTTTTGATGGAATGTTTCCATCCATTTAGTGTTCATTCTGTTTTTAAAGGCGCAAGATCCGAGATTTAGAGCGTTTCCTGTCAACGGCATGTTGATGGCGAGCCGGTCGGGACGGCGTTATATCAGCTGTTATGAGAGCAGTGCCCGGCCGTATCAACAAAAGCAAGGAGAGGCTCGGATAACAACACAGATGGAAGCGACTTCAGGTAGAAGTTACTGCACTATGTCTTTACAAAGCCAATAGACGTTTGCTGCTGTATTAATGTTCAGAATGTTAAATACAGCAACTTTGAGACGCACGCAACACAAGAGTATAGCTGTTTCTAATATAGTTGTGTTGAATCTTACTGAGATTCACTTCAAAGTTTTCTTTTTCAGCAAGCACAGAAAAACCGCTCTGCAGACTTCTAGTTCAGTCAATAACAACAACGACAACGCGCGAATCACAAGCCAGAGTTTACGCCGCAAAGCTGCCGCACAACATCGACGCAGCGTTCGTCTTTTACATTCCGGCAGCGTCTTTCAGTCAGCGTTTCATATCGACGCAGACTTTTTCGAACGTTTCTGAGCCGAGATGAGACGAGCATCTGGTTTCTGCTGAAGTTTCAGGTTCACCGCGTGTTCACTCTCTGCTTTCTTTTTTCTTTTCTTTTTTTTTTTTTCCAAAGGAAGTCTTTCAATCAGTACCTCGTATTCACTTTGATTACATCTGTGATTCAAAACCCAGTCGAGCCAACAGGCAAAACTAAAGGCAGAACGGTTCTGGCGGCTGTGATCCATTAAAGGAAGAAGGAAATTAAAGCATTTTGTCAAATGACTCTTAATTTGTGTTGTGTTTTTGTAACAGGCATGCTTTTTCTTTTTTTTCTAAAACCCACTGTAGAAGGAAGAGTATCAAATATAAGAAGCACAGAAAGACTTTATTTAAAAAGTGAACAAAAATCTTCTTTCACACTCGAACGCTACTTCAGCACTGACCATTATAGAAAAATGGAAAGTGGAGGAAAGGAGATGAGGTAACAGGGAAAGAAGTCTTTGAGGTCAGGAGGACCCAGACTCAACCTTTACTCCTTTCATCATCCATTTCACATTTTCTTCTCTTTATTTCAATTCTTTCCATTTTTTCCTTTATCTTTCCCTCTCCAGCCAGCATGGACTGACTTCATCCCTATAAATGTGATGAGGTGTGTGTGTGTGTGTGTGTGGATGTAGATGTAGATGTAGATGTACGCTGTGTGCGCTTGCACAGGACTGCAGTGAAGGGTGAGTCATGTTAATGTCTGGAAGCTGTGTTGTGATCTCTGAACCACAGGCTGGCCGACAAGAGGCAGCCAAACACTTGGTCATCCGGTGTGGGCTGAGATATCGCAGCCCGGGTGTGTGTGTGTGTGTGTGTGTGTGTGTGTGTGTGTGTGTGTGTGTGTGTGTGTGTGTGTGTGTGTGTGCGTGTGCGTGTGTGAGAATGAGAGACACGCAAAGCCACAAGTGAGACTACTTGGACCGGCCTCCTGTGTACAAAAAGCACTGGAAGCTTTGAGTCCCATTCCCAGAGATGATGCAAAGATTAAAAGAAATTAAGAAAAGGTTAAAGGTTGCAAAAAACCCTATTTGTAGGCAGTGCTTGGTTTTGTCCATTCTGGGCTACTGTAGAAACATGGCGGCCTCATTTGACATGCGTCCGTTGACGCCCCCATGGCGCACTGCAGGCACCAGATTTGAAACACCACAGAACCAGCAGTGTTTTAGGAAAAGGTCGCTGTCATAACATCTTTGTATGTTACAGATGCACCTGAACACCTCATTTTTTTTTAAATTGTTGACAGCTTCTCTTACCTCATAAACAATCTTTGGCACGCTCAGTGAGTTTGGTCTGTTATTTTAAGGTGATTAAACACTACAGATAATACTCTTCTCTATTTGCCAATGCTGTCCTTTTTTAAATGTTAAATGGACTTTAGCTCGGACGCAGTTTGTCCCTTCTGAGTGAGCTGATTGTTTCTACTTTAAAGGAGGTGTCACATGATTAGGCGTGCTGCTGTGTGTAAAACCCCTTCAATGAAATAACATCCAGTAAACAACTTTAACATGAAATTGTTCCGTTGCTGATTCATGCTGTCTATTTGCTGCTGCTGAGGGACTTTCCTGTCTTCAAAGATGGCGGTGTTGTTTCTCTTCAGGTCTGTTAGATCTCACTGTTAATTAGCCTCAGCACACACAGAGTTTCATAGATCCAGTGCCAGCTTTTTTAAGATGCTCTAAATGGCAGCATTCTACTTAGTTTTAGCCAAATTATTTATAAACATGATTAGGAACATGTGTTGGATGATGAACGATAGCATGACGGTACTCAAAATAGGTTCTGTAGGTTATTGATCCGTTATGGACAGGTCGACGGCTCACACCTACGGGCTTTTTTAGAGAAATCGATTAACGTCAGCTGTCTTTGAACTGTGGGAGGAAGCCGGAGAACCCGGAGAGAACCCTTCGCTGACAACATGCAAACTCCACACAGAAGGGCCGTCCAGCCCGGGAATCGAACCCATGCCCTCTTCAGAGGCAACAGTGCTAGCCACGTGCAGCCCAGGTTAAAACATCTTTTTGTCAACTTATCACCAACTCTTCAGTTCCCTTCTACGGAGCTTTTTTAGCATCTTTCAACTCTTTGTTTTGGTTTTCAAAAATCTATTGTTTTTGGTTCAGTTTCACGGCTTCCAATCACAAAATGACAGAGTTACCGACTAGCTTGTGAACGTAGCGGAGCATTTAGCAGCTAAAGATTAGCCAGATACTCCAGGAAGTGGTGGAGAACAAAAACAGAGCTATAAAACGAGAGGGAAAATTGGCTCCGATATCAGATATAGAGGGACATCCTAGTATTTTTGGCATCACCAGCAACTCGATTTCTTCGGTGTGATACTTCTTGACGAAGTCGGTTGTGTTTTATTTTGCATGTCTTACAGCCATCCATCGAAAACAATGGCTTTACAGATATAGTAGCCGTTTAAAATATCCTTCGATCAGCCGAGAAGTTTGTTGTTTTTCGCCCTCGGCCGTGTGGTCTACAGACGTGCTGCTCAACGTAGTAGGTCATCAGACGTTCAATCGAATAGATCTGCCCCGCTGTCACCGAATTTGCGCCGGTATCGGCCCGATATCCGTCGATGGATCCCGAGTCAGTAACTGGAGCAGGTGATGTTTCGTATGAATCCCATCGCTTCTGAAAAGGTGACCAAGACACGGAAAATCACTCTGCGACTGAATAAAAAAAAAAATAAAAATCGTCTGGCGAGCGCTCCTATCAAATATGCAGCTCCGAAGGGTGTCGAAAACAAACACCGAAGGACTGAACGCTTCTGTTGTTCATTGTGCGAGTACGTGTGTGTGTGTGTGTGTGTGTGTGTGTGTGTGTGTGTGTGTGTGTGTGTGTGTGAAATGTGTATTTCTGTTTTTGAGCCCTTTGATGTAATTATGTCTTCTCCCTTATGCCTCCCAATCTGTTTTTCATCATCATTATGCTCTTCAGTAATGAGCACTTTCTTTCTTTTGAGTAAAGGAAAACATGCAATTCCACACAATGGAATATTTAGTAGTGTTATGTGTCCTTGGATGGGTTTGTTCTCCTTCGCGCCGACGCGTGATCACACAGTTCAGCGTGTGTGTGTGTGTGTGTGTGTGGGATGAGGCCCAGCAGGGGGGTTAAGACCTGAGATGGGGTGAGCCTTGTTGTCCTCCCTGAATTATTTAACACTCGGGGGGGGGGGGGGGGGGGGAATATGAGAGTGAACGCTAACCCCGGCTGTCACGGGAGGCCGCAGAGCAGACAGCACTGTCTTTTTTTTTTTTTTTTTTTACACAAGCATTTGTTCTTCTTCTGTTATATTTTACATACAGCGTAGACACACACACACACACACACACACACACACACACACACACACACACACACGGTTCAGCAAGGTCGTCTTTGTGAGTCACGTTTTTTTTTGTTTGTTTTCGTTTTACGAGAGGACCGACGCGCAGATCGTCAGAACGACTCACTCCAGTGAGATTGACCAAAAGCTCATTTGTCCTCACTTTGCACTCTTTAATCCTGTTGTCAGTGTCTCTGAATTTGACAGAAGGAACAAACAAACAAATAGAAAAAAAAAGGAGGCGGGGGGGGGGGGGGAGTACATTAAAGTGTGATCTTTTCTGGTAAAGCCTCTTAGGGCGCTGTGGGTTTACACTCCTGTCAAGTGATTTGGGGTTTTGTTTGAAATGTTTTCGCAATGATACAAAGATTGGGGGGGGGGGGGGATCCTTTGGTTGTACTAAAATGATTTATTAAAGGGTTTATGCGTATGATCTGAAGTGATGGATTTGCTTTATTGTAAGTCAAGGTTACCGGATCGGTAATGACTGTAAGTCAATAGAATGTCCCCACAGGTGTAGCGATACGAGGCATGTACTTGTGTTTTTATTTATTTCAGTCCTTGTACTTGTGAACTCAGACTAACCTCAGACCCCGAGGAGGAGCAAAACACACACATTGACTGCACACACACGCACGCACACACACACACACACACACACACACACACACACACACACACACACACACTTTCAACACCCCTGAAGCTCCCTGCAGGTATCCCGTGGAGCCGTGAATGTGTGCACCTTCTATTTAAATTCACCTTTATACTCATTATACCAACATGACCCACAGTCAACCACCTTTTTTTCACCTTGATCAAGCAGTTTTTTTGGGGCGACGCCCAGGTTTGATGTCATTTCCCGTCTTCTCACTTTCTTTTTTTATCCCCTCTCTCTCTCTCTCTCTCTCTCTCTCTGTCTCTCTCTCTCTCTCCCTTTCTCTCTCTCTCTCTCTCTCCCCCCCCCGCCTGGCTACTGCTAGCCCTCCCACCCATCCCGCGAAACATGTTGGCACACAAACACTGTTTTTAGAAAGCAAAACAACCCGGCGGAATATGACTGGAATATGGAAGCGCTTAATCTCTTCGGGTGGATGAGTATCAAATCCCCCAGTGAACGATGGAGGTAGAGAGAGGCTGTGGACCAACACTGTTCATTTTGCCAAGGCCAGATGGTGAGGGCAGCTTTAGTGCTGCACGGCTCTCTCTCTCTCTCTCTCTCTCTCTCTCTCTCTCTCTCTCTCTCTCTCTCTCTCTCTCTCTGCCCGTCAGGCCATGACACACACACACACACACACACACACACAATTACCTCAACATGTTTGTGTACAGCAGTGGTCGTCTGTGTGTGGTGGCCCAAGCAAGTCGGATTTATTAGATTAATCTTTTATTTGTCTCTGTGCCGTTATCACAGTTTTTCCATCTCAATGATGCGGGGATTAAGAGGCAGTTTCTAGTTTGCATTCTCCTTGTTTGGATAGTTTGTAATCTGTTTTTGTGTGTGTGTGTGTGTGTGTGTGTGTGTGTGTGTTTGTTATTCAGGACTGCAGAGAGTACAAATATGTCCTACAGCTCGTCCGTGTTGAAACCTTTATTTTGTAGAGCTGTAGTTACTACTATAGTAAATTGTAAGTGTGTTCTGAGCAGACGCTGGCAGAAATGCAGACCAGAGTATCACATATTTTCACATTTTAGTATCTTAAATGGGCTCAACAACAACACGTTGTGAACTGCATGTCATGAATGAGCTGTGATGAAATCAGGATCAAAATAATTGGATCAATAATCTCTGTGCTCATCTCATGCTTGTTTTGACACTAGCTGTTCAAACTGCGTTAGCCGGACGAGCAAAGTAGCTACGTAAGTCAAACGGGGGCAAACCAAATGCGAAGCTAATTTAGCTTCATGCTATTTGTGCAACTTGAACATACCTTTTGTTTATTCGCCCTAAAACCAGCTTTTGTAGCAACAGTAGCTCTCACTCTATTTTTCCATTATATAGACAATTAAGACACATTTGAAGGTACCACTATCTTGAATACAGTTTTGCACCATCGTATCCGCCTTCAACGGTTCATTTAATATCTTCCAAAATAAAATGTTGTCCTCATTTTTGACCACCCGTCCCACCGGCTCTGTGTTGGGTTTTGCGGTACATCTACGAGATTACGGCGCATTCATTTTCGTAGTTATGGCTACGAATGCTGTATGAGCACAGCCTATTTGTATATACTGTATATCCTCTGTATTGATGACCGCACGACTCAGCTTGACCATTTAGCATTCGTTACTCTCTCGTCGCCAAAAGCCGCACATTTTCAGACCATACGCGCATAGCGGCTTTAAATCAAGAAACATACGTTGAAGGTACTGCGTTGGGGTTTGATGTATAATGGCTGAATTAAATTTCCGCTCACGTCTCCTCTGCAACTCCTTTCAACTTGCAACAAAACCTCCATTCATCGGACTCAATCAAATTGAGCATTGCTCTCTCTCTCTCTCTCTCTCTCTCTCTCTCTCTCTCTCTCTCTCTCTCTCTCTCTCTCTCTCTCTCTCTCTCTCTCTCTTTTCACACATTCACACCACAGAGCTGTCCAGTGGGAGCACAATCCTGCCGTGCGACATCGGTTGGCATTGATGGTCGTAGCACAAAGCGAAAGAAGAAGTCAAGGTTGATCCAAATGGCGTCGCTTCCCGGTAACGTGTGAGAGCCAAGGAGAAAATGTGTGGAACTTCACCTCCTTTAGTCTTCATCTTCTTTGGATAGCGGGCTTCATTTGAAGAGATGAGTTTTCCCTTTCGCCCCGTTCCTTTTTTCTCTCGACTCCGACCGCGTTCACTGTCGCTTGGCGACTAATTGCATCGCCAAAGTCCCTGATCTCTGCAGGTGGATTCCATCACACGGTTAAAAACTGTTCAGGATCTTATTTCCAGCACATCAAAAAAACAAAAAAACACACGGCGCCAGAGTCAGCGAATGACAACCGGTGCCTGAGTCTGCTATTGAATAAGATTGGATGTTAAGTAAACCGTTCTATTCACATATACAAACGCGGGTTCATTAGAAGCTGGCAGAGTTAAGCTCAGTTTGCTTTATGAACTCCGATATACTCAAGGTAGCATGGTAATTAGTCTTTTATCCCTGTTTTCCAGTTGCAAACACATTTTCTTCTGACATCAACTTAGTGAGTGACCCATGTGAATGCTTTGATGCTCCGCCGATTGTGAAGACTTGAATGGAAAATGAATGTCGAGGATGAATACAGGATCGTCAACGACTATAGAGCGCTGCAGGAATGAGTCCTTAAACGCCGAAAATCGGTTTCCTCGTCTCGTGCCAGTGTTTCTTTTAAAAATGTGGTTAAATGTCTGGAGGTTCTGTGGTTAACACCAGCTTAAGGCTGCTTTCAAGCCTGTAATTCGGTTCATTTGGTTCGAAAAAAAAAAGTATACGTCGTTGTATTTTAGTGCTGGTCCGGTTCCTGTTCACATTGACAAAGGAGTAAACATGACGTTACACAAACTGACAGGCAACGCGTTGATTGGACAGTTTTGGCAAAAATCTAAAATCCATTCAAATCTGTGTCAGAGCTCACAAAGAGATATCCGATTCTAAGAGTATTATTAGACTGCGAATGCATGTTGTGATGAGTAACGACTAACAGGTAGAGACAGGACTGTACAAAAAAGCCCCTTCGCACGCTCCAGATGACAAGCGCATGAGGCGTGTTAATGTGGGATTCGCTGTCACACACTTTTTAATGGACTTAATGAACTGACAAAAGTGCGTAGAGTTACGAGCGCTGCGTTTTAACGGCTTCTGACCTGTTAATCGTGTGTTGATTTGCACAAAAAGGTCATATCCATTGGCCCTAATATACAGATCAAAAATGTGATCACTTCCTGGACAGATTTCACGAATCGACAGATGGATTTATTAGCAGTTCAGCTTTTTGAAATCGAGACGCACCTTTTCAGGAAGTCTCTTCTTCGGTCGTTTGGTTCCAACCAAAGTTTGATGGACAGCTTTCACACCTTTCACACACCGACACGTTTGTTTTAACCAACAGGTTAGACGTGAAAGCGCCCTAATACCTTTTAACGTTGTGTACTTTTAACCTTTCAGTCTGCTTCCCGTGTGAAACGATAAACGGTTCTTCTTCTAGCCCACCGCGCTTCATTTGCTTACATAACCGCCTAACCCAACACCTTTCGACGTGACGATGTGGAGATGAGACGGCTCAATGCCGCGCTGCTCGTCAAGCACAACTGCAAACGGCCAATACGGAGAAATCACACTCACCACTTCAACCCAAAGCACCATTTTACAGATTTTAACGACACGGGCCTTGTCACTTCAATTCAGCAGCAACAGGCCAAGCTGACTCAAACAATAAAATGTATAAACCGAGGCCATGCCTCCGGAGGAACGCAGAGCGCGCACACACACGCGTGCGCACCGACCCTGGGTGACTCGTGGGAATGCTGCCGTTTTTTTGTGGGAATGCGGCTCGGAGCGTCAGCGCCGACGCTCTCACATGGTACACTCCGCGGCTGTATGGACGAGAGGCATTTATCAACACGACACAAGGCAGGGCTTTGTTGGAGCTGTCCTCGTGGACGCTTTAATGTGGACCGGAAAAGAGAAGAAAAAAATAAAAATCTTTGAACTCTCAAAAGATTGAACAATTCTCTCAAGGCCCATGCCTTGCCTCACCTCTCGGCCAATGTATATGTATGCATGTGTATTCTTGGCTTTTCTGTCTGATTAATTTTCTTTTTCTTCTCTCTTTCTAATAAACGATGCATGTGAAGGAAATACGGTGTCCTTGCTGGGATACAGTTGGTGGTGAATAATCAGCCTTGCCTGTTGTTCCTCGCTGCTTTCTGGTTGAACTCTGTTGGCTCCACAAAGACTCTCCGTGGCCCTGAGAGTTAAATAGATATAATTTGTAATTCCTTGGCATGAAAACACTGTTAGTGCTGCTGAGGTAGATATTGTCTGCTCCGCCGATGTCCTTGTGTGAAGTACTGTGTGTGTGTGTGTGTGTGTGTGTGTGGTGTGTGTGTGTGTGTGTGTGTGTGTGTGTGTGTGTGTGTGTGTGTGTGTGTGTGTGTGTTGTTATGTTTGGAAGGCTCTTATCTGTTCTGTCTCTGATTCCCGCTGTGTTTCTGGTGCGTTAATCAACACTTGGCCCTGCTTTGGCCCTGCTTGCACCGGAGCAGCCCGCTGTAAAAACACACTTTAGCGTTCTCTCTTTCCTCGCTAATGCAGTTTTTTTGGGTTTTTTTTAAACTCGGACTTCCTCACCCCTTTTGCAGCAGATAAAAGCGCCTTTTCATCCATCTGAGGTATCTGGCTCTTTCAGCGCAGAATAATGTCCGCCCCCCCCCCCCCCCGGGTCTATAGGTCTGCCTGCAGACGCATAACAAAGCTCAAAAATAGCTGGGCTCGTTGCCATTCCAGACAGAGAGGACGAAGCCCAGGGCCGTGCTGAGAGAGAGAGAGAGAGAGAGAGAGAGAGAGAGAGAGAGAGAGAGAGAGAGAGAGAGAGAGAGAGAGAGAGAGAGATGAGAGAGAGAGGAGAGAGAGAGAGAGAGGTCTGCTCAGGATACGCTCATCAAGAGGTCGCTGATCCAGCCAGTCACCTCGCATTGAACCCAAGAGTTTTTATAGCCAGGAGGGTTGAAGTGCATGTGTGCGATGCGTTGGTATAAATTGCGCCTGCTCTAAAGTGTCTTTGTTTATTTATGTCTGAGAGATTTTTATTTTTTTTCTTCCCCGTGTTTTCTCAGCGAGGATAAACTTGGCCCCAGAACACGGATGGATCTAAACTATTGTGAGTTTTTAACCCGACGCTTAAGTTCATCGTGTCACCGCAATATTTAGCTCGCAACAACAGTGAGAAAGACAATGAGACAGGGTGGAAAAGCAACCATGGGAGGGAGGGGGGGGGCGGGGGGCGGGGAGCACTTACACTTTGTACATCACCTGAACCCCGAGATGAGAATGATTGGAGGAGTCACATCTGCCGGTTAATACAAAAAAAAGGGAATCGGATGATAAAAAAGCCAAATAAAGTATAGGCCCTGAACGATTTGAGAACAATATTTAAATGCAACATTTTTTGGACTTTAAATTGGGATTATTACTCCCAAATAAACTCTATTAGTCTCTATATGGTACTGAGCAAGATACGTTTGTATCAAGCACACTCATCAAACTCATCAGTTGCTCGTCGCTAGGTTTTTAAGCTAATTCATTGTAGCTAGTATTATGCAGAAAAGCTACACAAAAGCAAACATGTAGAAGGATATTACAAGACGTCACACAATAGTAGTGATGATGCTGACAAACTGTCGCTTGTCACGGCTGACGGTGTAACCAGACGTTTTTGATATCTGACTGACCAACCCTACTGTTCAAGCTTCATGCTGTAGCCGCTTAGGCTAACGTTAGCCAGCTAACTGACGGGACTAGCTCGATAGCTTTGCCAACGATCCCCGTAAAATATGGACTCATCTCGTAACGACCGAGTGCGAAGTCAATCGGATGAACGGTTGTCGAGAAAAGTTCGATCAGTTGGATGCATACTCTCATTTTTTTTCTCCAAATGTTTTAGCCCATTCAATAACTTAGCCTTCCCCAAGTGGAATTTTAATTACATTAGGACACATTTTGAAAACGTACCTTCCCCACAAAAACACTTTGAATAACGTGTATTCTTACAATCGGCACTTGGAAGTGATGAAGGCCCTTGCAAATGACAAGGTAGAACAAAAATGTGAGCCATGCTATTCAAATCAAAGACGGCTTAACATCACTCAACTTACAACTCTTTACTAAAGGTGCTGATCTCTATTTAACAAAGCCAGCTGTGAAGCTGTCAGTTAAAGAACTCCTGAGCGGAACGTGTTAATGAATCGCTTAAGAGCGCAGTTGGTTGCTTTCTGAGAGGCGGGTTCAAGAGCAACAGTTAAAAAAAAAAAAAAGGGTCGGCATAGTAACTCGGATATCAAACAATGTGCCTCTCTTTAGGCCTCGCCGTAAATTCACCGTAATGTCAGCGCCGCATCAGAATGCTAATTGCGAACGTCACGTGTCGACGTCTCGCCGCATTTCCAGATTAAAAAAAAAATAAAAAATCCGCCGCGGGTAAATGTACCTGGCAGTATAAACCGGCTGTACTGTATATTCAGAGTGATCCTTTTGATTTAATTCGTAGCCAGATTGATTGAACATAGCCTCAGGTCTGGTCCTGGCCCCGGCAATAAACAGATCCAGTCCACGTTATGTTTAATTCAGAGTCCCTCCACTGGAAGGGAAACCAGACTGATCAGGACTTGTTTATGCTCTCGGGCCCGGCAAGCCCTGGCCTACTTTGAACAACTTCAGTGCACTTTTAAGCGGAGTTAGTGCATGTGTGCATCGTGCGACTGCGCACACACCGCATGTGCGCTGCAACAACAAATTAGCTTTGCATGTATAATGCAGGACTCCTCGGCTATAGATCCACATATCATCAGGCGTGGGGGGGGAGTGAGATATCTTTAGCTGCATGCTCCTGGAGACCTGGCTCTGCACTGCCTGCTTGTGTGTGTGTGTGTGTGTGTGTGTGTGTGTGTGTGTGTGTGAGATATAAGTAAGGGACTGGTTACATTTGCTCGTCCGTGCGTGAGCACATGTAGCCTCGCTGTGTGGACCTCTTTTGGTTCCGAGATGTCCATCACTCAGAAAAGACTTAGACTCGGGGCAGATAAGAGGCAGCCGTGCACTTTGATGGCTTATTAAAACAGGGGGCCGATAACGAGCCTTACTCATTCAAGACGTTCAGCTTTAATGCTTCAACAGCACGGGGCTTTATCGGTCCTCGCCTTTATGAAATTATGGCGGCGCTGCTGTATGTTAAAAGTACAATTATATAACTAAACGCACATATATGCTGAAGTAAATCAGTCGCCCATCTGGTCCCTTAGAACGTCTTCCTCTATCAGTCAAGGCACTGACTCACACACACACACATGCACAGACATTTAACCACAGATTTAATGTGTAGACTTCAGGACACAATCTCCGTGGAGGGGTGTGTGTGTGTGTGTGTGTGGTGTGTGTGTGTGTGTGTGTGTGGTGTGTGTGTGTCTGTGTGTTAGTGTGTCTCTACAGCCCTCTGTACTAACAGCCCCTGTAGCAGAGCAGATACCAGCCAAAGATTAGGATGTAATTACACGCCACTTTCTGCTCCATCTCTCTGCCCAGGAGAGAGAGAGAGAGAGAGAGAGGAGAGAGAGGAGGAGGAGAGAGAGAGAGAGAGAGAGAGAGAGAGATAAGGCTGGGCTGTGTGAATCAGACTGTGGTGTGTGATGTGTGTGTGTGTGTGTGTGTGTGTGTGTGTGTGTGTGTGTGTGTGTGTGAACATCCTAATGGCACACCCCTCTCTGGCCTAAATCTTGCACGAACCGTCAAAGAACCCCGCCCCACACTAAACAAAAAAAAGAAAGAAACACCTTTCTCACACACCTTACCTCACTCCGCACGCGTCAAATGTTTTTGACACAAGATTTCTCTCTCTCTCTCCCCCACCCCCCCCCCCCCCCCCCCCCCCCAACCCTGCGCTCTCATTTGCCGTCTGTCGCCGTGGTAACGCAACGCACACCACCGTCCCATGCGCTCGGCACACTTGTGCCCTAAGCGTCTGACATTAGGATAATCCGCTCTCTCTCATTTAAATGTAAAGTCAGCAAAAGCAAAAAGTCTCTGGTGTCTCTGGTGTGTGTGTGTGTGTGTGTGTGTGTGTGTGTGTGTGTGTGTGTGTGTGTGTTGTGGGGGGGGTGTAAGGAGGGAGGAGAGGGTGTGTGGGTGTGTGTGGGGGCGGGGATGGGTGGGGGTAAGGAAGGAGGAGAGGGTGTAGGAAATGCTATCTGGCTCCCTGAACATGCGTCCCCCCCGTTTGCACACAAAAAAAAAACATCACAAAACTTTAATGGCGTCAAATTCAGCTCTTACTTTTTCTCCTCCTTCCTTAAATATTGTGTTGCTCGCGTGTTTTTTTTTTTTTTTCACCCCCCTTTTTTTCCTTCCTGCGGTGACATTTTTAGGTCACCCGCTCACTCTCTTTCATCATCTTTACCCCGGCGTGTTGTACGCACATCTGCGGCGTGGAGGCCGGTGGGAGTGGGATGCAGGAGGAATCCCTCCGGGGGGAACATCAGGGAGACGATGATCTCCCGCCATTCCCCCGTACATGTTCCCGCTGGATCCCTTTTGAAGATGGGAATGCCGGTGTTAGAGGAGACAGCTGTCACAAACACACAGACAGACACCTATAGTGCAGTGCAGCACTATACATGTACATGCATGCATCCATATCCTAATCATGCCTTTTATAGCTGCTTCTGGAACTGTCAAAGTTTCTTTTTTGTTTTTGATATCGGAAAGTGGGAAAGATTCCCCAATCAGGAGCAACGTGGATGGGAGCCAGTTTTAATCCCACTTCTGACAGAGAGATGGAGGAAGAGGGAAAGAGAGGAGAGAGAGAGAGAGAGAGAGAGAGAGAGAGAGAGAGAGAGAGAGAGAAAGAAAGAGAGAGAAAAGGGGGAGTTGCACATTTCTGCAGGATCAAAAGCTTTCAGGGGATTTGGAGCCTAGAGCTGGTATCTGTGCTTGTGTTTATGTGTGTGTGTGTGTGTGTGTGTGTGTGTGTGTGTGTGCGTGTGTGTGGTGTGTGAGAATGGGGGGAGGTCCGGGGGGCTTTGACACAGATGTGAATATAGAAAAACAAAAACAGCACCCCCCCCCCCTCCACGTGAACACAATCACATTCAATACACATGATCATAGACAGATAGAAACACACATTTTCTGGTGAGAAGTAACCCCCCCCCTTCTAACACCACCCTCCCCACATACTGTACACACACACACACACACACACACACACACACACACACACACACACACACACACACACACGTTTCCCTCTTACACATATCCTCCAACACACACACACACACACGTGTAAACATTATGTTCTGATTCACACTCATAACTCCACACCTGCATGTTAAAAAAAAAATCTCACCGAAAACAAACAGATTAGGCCTCAAACACACCTACACTTCAAAAAAAATGTATCTTCAATAAGGAGCCCCAGGCTTTTATCCATCAAATCAGAAAAGCTTTTATCACACAAAGTTTAATTAATTTCTACAGAAAATATTTGCTTTTTTTTTGTTGTTCTTCGGCGCCACAGTCTGCTACCAGGGCTGATTATTATTTTAGCACCTTGTATCTAAAAGGAGAGCAGCTCATTACTGAAATGATGGGATGGATACGAGTTAGCAGTTAGCGAGCTAATAGCTTTGTGCATAGCTTTCTGATGTATCCACATGTCACTGTAACACAGGCTGCATCCTGTCGAAATGCTTTAGTGTAATTGCAATCTGTTCTCTACAAATAAATGTCAGTTTGAGGTCAGTTAGCTAATCCTTAGCTGGCAAATTAGTTAAACTAATTAACTGTCTTCTTGTAAAGTTAATATCATTTCAATAAATTAGGCTATTTGGAGGAAGGGAATATAGAAACGGCTCAGTTAAGTTAGTTTTAAGTGGCTCAGCTAATGTTTACTGCTGAACCAACCCTCGCTTCACCAGCGCTACCTGCATATATTACACTGTTAACTAAAAGAAATATTGAAAAATAAGTGTCTTCAAACATGAATTCTAGCTAACATTAGGCAGACAAATAGATGCTATGTGGATTATCTCATATTTTATCTTTTTTTTTACCGAAAAGAGTCATTTTTTAGACAGGAAAGTCATCAGATAAGTTGTCCAAAAAAGCAGCAAACAAACACATTTCTGCCTGGAAAATAACTTCAACCATCAATTATCTAAATAGTTTTGCATAATGAATATAATATGTATTTTTTTTCCCGTGAAATGTATATTGAACGGTGTGCCGTATGTGTACAAAGGCAGTACACGGAGTAGTGTTCAGTGTACAACCACTGGTTTTCAGAGTGTTATACACACACACACACACACACACACACACACACACACACACACACACACACACACACACATGTTCAGACATCAATCACTCACACAAACAAACACACAGCCCTGCCTCGCCGTCTTACCAATTTGACAGCATGTTAAAAATCCTGAGTGGATTACCAAAAGAGTTTCTAAATCATACCGAAATCATGGCTGGATTAATTCCATGTGACATCAGCTCGTCTGCGGCTCCTAAGCCATATTTAGTTGACGATCAAATAGCTTAACCTGGCCAGTTAATCCCATCCTAATATTCCACTAATCTGTCCCCAATCCTAAATATAACAGAATCAGCATTGGCAGTTTGTTGTTTGTGTTTCAGGTGTTGGGTTTTTTTTTTTTTTTTTTTTTGCACGCAAAGAAAGTTTTAGTGAGGACACCTGTTTGTGTTTCTGACTCTGTGTGTGTGTGTGTGTGTGTGTGTGTGTGTGTGTGTGTGTGTGTGTGTGTGTCCATGTTCAGGCACCGTGACTCAAACTCATGCCAGATGCCGCGTTGTATCGCTCGCACACAAAAAACACACTCTTACCACTGCGACCTGATTGAAGCCGCGTACCTCAGCGGAGGATTAGTGACGTATCGTCATAAAGCCCCCGGAGGGTTGAAGTTAGCGAGGTTGTGCTTCCGCTAAGGTTCTTATGCTTTACAAACCAAGCAGGCGACGTCTGAATATTATTCATTCTGATTCTGAAGAGCACTTTACTTGATGGGAAAAAAAAAAAAGTGTGTAAAAACCTCCCAGCTGTAGTTGTTTGTTTGGAGCAGATCTAATGCCGTAATCAGATCAACATTTTCCACTAAGAATAAAAAAAAAAAAAAATAGGGGGGGGTGACGGAGGGGTCCGTGATGAGGATGACGGTGGATGATGAGGTTTAGCTTTAGGGGGGGGGTCACAAGCGAAGACAGAGGGAAGGATTTTGAGGAGAGAGAGTGATGGAATGGTGGGTGGAGACGATGAAAGGGGGCAGCAGAGCTTTAGAATTGGGGGGGGGGAAATGATTGGTGGGAAGCTAGCGTCGGACCCATGAATCTGTCTCCTGTACTGTTGGTCTTTTATTAAAAGTCGTTCATCAGCGTGCCAGTGATGTGATGGATACGTCGCGGTTTGATTGATCTCCTGTTTATTGGGGGAATTGATCAGTGCCACGGTCAGTTCTCTTGTCTGTGGAAGCACAGAATCCTAATGACACACTCATCCGACCTTCCTTCCAGAAGAAAAGTGGAAAAGTAGGTTTCCCAAATATAAAATGCATAAAAAACATATATGTGCCAAAAGAAAAAAACAAATGGACTGGCAATGTATTTGAACTTTGCTGCATCAGGGGCTTCATGCTGACACATGTTCATGAATAAATTCTATCTTAACTTTACCCGCTGAGCTCACAGCCGGCCCTTTTTCTTCAGGAAAAAGCCATCAACGTCTTGATTCTGCCTAAAGATTGACGGTCAAAGCGTCAAACCTTTTCATTTTAGAAACCTTAGAAAAACCTGCCGGTCCCAGGCCTCTTTGCTCCTCAACTCATGGTGCCACATTTGGGCACAAATGAAACGTATCGCATCGTTTCTCTTTTCCTGCATTGGAATGATCCCCAGCTTTGTTTCTTCCCACTCCTGAACACAGTCTACAATGACTATGTGGATTTTTTTTTTTTTTTTGTTCCAGGTTTACAGAGGTCAAATCGGCAGCTCTTGGGTATCGTAACAGAACTCAAGGCATTGAGAGAGCTTCGGTGTGGGTTTCGGTCTTCAAAAATAAAAACCCCAATCTGGTGGAACCCTGGCAGATGGTACCGTAGTGGGGGAAGGGCATTTGGGTAGAATGGTAAATGACCAAGAGCTAAAGGAGGGGCGACGGGGGTGTGACCAATGGGGCCGCTACCAATGGGGCCGCTACCGATGGGGCCGCTACCGATTGGGCCGCTACCGGTTCCAACGAGGTTAGCATCTCGAGAGGCCGTCTCCCTCGAAGCCCCAGATGCGGTCTTCAGCATGACTAACAACCTGTCATGTGACTTCCTGTAACAAATAGCTAAAAGTTGTTAACACGGTGTTGCCACTTCTGGACTCACTCATTTCAAATGACATATTACTGTGGAGGGGGGGGGTCACAGCATGATTTTCATCAGCCAGCGAGATGATTTATTGAACGTGGAGAAAAAAAAGAAAGAATACATCCTAATGTGCAAAGTTGTTCTGTTTTTAATCACTGGTAATACGAGTTTTAGCTGTCAAGTATGAGTATTTTCTGCCTCTAGGCTTCCTCCTATAATTAAAAAAAGTAAAACTGCCTGTCAAGGGAAAATAAAACTTGGCTTTTGGTATTGAAGTTTACCGTTTGGTATCTAAACACCTGCAACAGTGCGCGGTTAGAGCAAAAGTGGGCGGGGGGGGGGGGGGTTATTTTGGGGGATCAAGAGCTAAAAGAGAGAACCTGTTACTATGCAGTGATGTTTTTAGTGCCAGGAGACGTTCAGAGGCAAACACTTCCACGACAAACAGGTTGTGTGGAAGAAAAAAAAAGTCTGACAAAATGACTGCTGTCACATGCATTCGTACCCTAATCTGTTCTTCCGTGGCAAACGATTAAATAAACTTTTCTTCTTGCGACATTTTGTCGTCTGAGAAAAACCAATCAGACATTTTGGAATGAAATGAAGTATTGAACACTTCTTGACCAGTTTCTTCTGTCAGTTTCCCGTATGATTAAATGTTCACCGCCCGCCCGGCCGCCGATCGATATCCCATGATGCCTCCCATTAAGGTTTTACTTTAGGGTGCAGTTTGCTTGCAGCGTCGGGGGGGGGGGGGGGGGTGGTGGTGGGCACGGGGGGACGGGAGCCATGACAGAATGGTCACGGGGGTGGGGGTGGGGGGGTACAGGGCTTGGTAGAAGGAGGGGCGGAGGTACCCCATCTGCACCATCTGCGACAGATCCCATGACCCCATTCACCATCCCAGATGAGGAAGCCCCCCCCCCCCCCCCCCCCCCCTCGATCCAGAGTCAGCGGGCCGTGTCCCACTTCATAACATGTCACGATGATAAGTCGCCGGGAAATGATCGGGATGCTCATTTCGAGATAATGAAACGCCGTGATTTTGTTGACTCTCGGGAGGATGGCTTCACAAAAGCGTCGCAATCAAAGTGAAATTCTTGTAATTAAAGTTTAACCGTCCTAATACATCACTGTAATTATATTTACGGTCCCTTTCTCATTTACGAAAGCTTTACTTTATTACTTTCTTTTTTTTCTATCTATCTAGCCTCAATACCACCATCTTTCAAATCCCTTTTGCATCTCCCAAATCTCCTATATGGGTTCGCTCAGGCTAATGCGAATGGGGCACGCTGAACACGGCATGTTTTTGGACTGAGATGTATAGGATTGAGTCATATAAGACCCGGGGGATTTCTCAATCCCTGTTTTTTTTTTTTTGTACAGACCCGTATATGGGCAGTAATGTAGGCTAACACTTAGGGAACGTGGTGGATAATTCAGATAGATATAGATTGAGCCGAGCCCCCCTGGGGTTAGAGGATGTAGGGGAAACAACAAGGTCCTCATCAGCGGTAATGTGATGACCGGGCCAGGATTAGAATAAAAGGTCTGATTGCATCATACGGTGAAAAACCAATTGACTCTAAATCTGACCCCCCCCCCCCCCCCCTCCCGTATACAGTTTGTGTGTAGCCGCATATGTTTTGTTCCATAGTGATTCAGCGGCATATGTGAAAGATATCAATCAATGACACTTTTTTATTGACCCCCCCCCCCCCTCCTTCTCTCCTGCTCTAAGTCAATATCGCTCTGTGTGTATATGACTCAGGGAAATACTGTGGGAGTGATTTATTTAGGTGCGGACAGATGCGTCACAATGCGCCGGTTTGTTGGTTGAGATTAGTTCACGTCGGACACCTCTCTCTCTCTCTCTCTCTCTCTCTCTCTCTCTCTCTCTCTCTCTCTCTCTCTCTCTCTCTCTCTCTCTCTCGAATCTGCATGTGTGTGATTTGAGTGGACGGGGCGGCATGTGTCGCTCGAGAAGTGTGTGTTTGTGTGCGTTTCGAGGGCAGCGAGGTAATCCCAGCGAGCAGCTGTGCTTCAGCCTATAGAGCATCTGGTCAGGTCGAGCAGTGTGCTTATATAACATGCTGTTTGACCTCGAATTACTAACGGTCGATAATGATGATTAGGTCCGTTACGACGATGGTTTTGGATACATGGAGGGCTTTTTATGTGTGCGATGGCCATTGTGTCATTGCATCATTGCTACAGCGACCCCCATAACAATGTCCTGTCACAGCAACAATCGCTGCATTTTCATCTGTTGTCTCTTTTATTTCTTTTTTTTTTCTTCATGATATGTTTATTGGCTTTTTGTTCATTTTGAATAAACAGAACAAACAACCACAGATATATCGTCCCTCGCATTCACCAATAACACAACATGGACTCTTTTGTTAGCTGTAATCAATTAAAGTTAGTTCCTTGAGAAAACCATTAAATTACTTATGTTGTTTGTTGTCTTGTAACTGCGAATTAAGCTAGAGTCTGGAGAGTTTGTAACTGAAAGAAACAAACAATCTGAAAGCTGTCATTTACTAATTGAAAAGCTCGAGGGATGAGTTGAATCTTTGTGGTCATAGAAACTAGAGCGGCTTATCTGTAGACCATCTAGCTTTGAATGATATTTTCCTTGTTTATTTATAACAGGAGGAAAGCTGCAGGTTTGACAAGTGCCATCAGGGGGCGACTCCTCTGCTTGCAAAAAAAAAAGAAGAAAAAAAAAGAAGTCAGATTGAATAGAAGTCTATGAGAGAGTGACTGTACTTCTCACCCGATGCATCACCACAGTAAACATTGTAAACATGTGAAGCTCATTACCTTGACGTCTGAATTAATCCCTCAGGAGCGTTCAGCTCGTGTTAAACTATAACGATAGCTAACGTTAGCTCGCGCTAATAATTAATTAAATCAATTATCTCAAGTGGAGAAAAAAAAAATACACGTCACAAAATATTACAGCACTTGATTTAGTGTTTGGATCAAATAATTAAATGTGAGATATCTGTATCTGTAATTGTCAGACCTGCGCATAATTTCACTATTCATTGACAAATCAATCAATATCACCACACACATTATTATGTTGTGTTAAATTCAACTTTGGTATCCCAGCGATTGTTGCTCATGTTGCTAAGTGTGAGTTACAATAAATTAGTCTGGTTTTAATTGCAGATTAATATTAAAGTTATTTTTGATTGACTTCCAATTAAAACAATAAGTGGCATAATTAGTGAAACAAAGAACTACATTTACTGACTATTTTTCATTCAGATGATTTTATAATTTCCCAAACGTTCTAATTTCTTTAATGTAATTAGACTTCACATAACTCGTACGTCCAATTGTCTATTATCAATTGTCATTCATTTAATAACCCTTTGTAGCAGCTTTCATGCTGCTGGTTGCGTCTTTCGACGGAGCAGTAGACGCACTAGAACAGTACTAATGGGCTCGTTTGGGCAAATCCAAGACCGACTTTAATCACTCTGAATTTCTTATGTCTTTGTGTGTGTTTGAACTTAGATAATGTATGCATTCAAAACAGCATAGGGAGTAAGTGTACCATTATCTCTCATTGGGAACCTAGTGTCTTTGAAGATGTTTTGTTCAGTGTGTGTGTGTGTATATATATATATATATATATGTGTGTGTGTGTGTGTGTGTGTGTGTGTGTGTGTGCTCACAAACATGTGAGCGTTTGGATGTCCCTAAAGTAGTATATGTTCTCTACTAGGTAATTGGATTACTGAATTCCTCAAACGCAACGGCTGAGACCGCCCCCCCGAGTACTATTTTATGCCTCCTCAGCAACCCCGCTACTCCCCGCTTCATCCTTTGCTCTCATTTTAACTTTCCCCAAGACATTCACAATAGAGACCCTGTCGATTGCAAGAAACATCCAGAAGCTCTGACAAGTAGTTGTAGCAGCGCCGAGGAGTCTAATTCTAGTTCTCTGACCCATTTCTTCAGAAATGCCTGAGAATCTCCTCCATCCTCTCCTGCCTCCCCTACCGACTCCATGCTCGTCTGATTGCATCAGATTGGACTGAACTACTGTATGTAGAGAGCAAGGCAGTGGCAAGACCGGGCCTGCAGGGATATCATATTTATTTGTTAACATTAATACTGTGTTTCGATGTAATACCTCCTGCTTCAAATGCGACCGATTATTTGACATCGTTACGCGTGAGGGAGAGAAGCTGTGGCTGTCTTGAGAGGAGATGTCATCCGAATCTTCAGCAATACGATCTGTAAGGCAGTCCTCGAATAAAGACATTCTGAGTCAACTAACGCTCATACGATTTTGTCGATTAATCAATTTGTTTATTTAATCGACAGATCTGTAAAAACTAAGTTTCTCCTCAAAGAATCATTTGAAAGCATCACTTTAAATCTTGTGTTTACAGAGATGAGCTCATTAGTTTCTCGAAATAAGTCATTCAGCACAAAGAACGACAAGAGATCCTAGTCGACTAAGACCAAAACAACCGATTAGTCAACTAATCGACTAAGAGAGAGCAACCTTAAAAATCTGGCTTACTAAATACACACTGCGGTACTGGGGACCGGTGTGGTCCCAGTCCGCAGTCTCACCTTGCCTCGGTCAACGTGTTGGTCTTGTTTTGGTTTCGATACATTCTGGTCTTGGTTTTGACCCCAGCTCGGTCTGCTTTGAGTCTTGGTCTCAACCGCTCAAGGGGTTTGTCTTGTCTCGGCTTCGATACACTCTGGTCTTCGTCTTGACACTGTCTCGGCCTTCCTTGGTCTTGGTCTTGACTTGGTCTTAACCCCTCAAAATCTTGGTCTTGCCTTGGTTTCAATGCACTTTGGTCTTGGTCTTAACTCTGTCTCGGCCTGCTTTGGTCTTGACCTGGTCTCAACCCTCAAAGTCTTGGTCTTGTCTCTGTCTCGATACACTGTTGTCTTGGTCTTGACTCAGTCTCGGCCTTCCTTGGTCTTGGTCTTGACTTGGTCTCAACCCCTCAAAGTCTCTGTCTCGATACATTGTTGTCTGGTCTTGACTCTTTCTTTGCCTGCCTTGGTCTTGATCTTGACCTGGTCTCACCCCTTTCAGTCTCGATCTTGTCTTGGTCTCGATACACCGTTGTCTTGGTCTTGACTCTGTCTCGGCCTTCCTTGGTCTTGGTCTTGACTTGGTCATAA
>NW_027176706.1:820231-822731 GCF_023349555.1 Cebidichthys violaceus
TGTGTCACGGCTCGTCTAGACGCTGATCAGGGTCAACTATTGGCAGACTTAAGAGACTTGGCACAGAGGCGCTTTCAGAGGTTGTTTTTTTGTGTGTTTTTTCTCGTTTTATTTTTTTGTAGAAGAGTCTGAAGGTATAAGCAGGAGTTGGGTATGAGCAGGAATGTAGCTGATGAAGATAAAGGCCAGAGAGCGTGACCTAAAGTACATCATCACAAGGCACACAACTGCCAATAAAAGACACTTCAACTGTTCAACTCCTCTCACAACCATTGTGTCATCATCGGGTCCTTTTGCACTGCCTAGAATATCTTGTCTTTGGCATTCAGGTTACGGTTTGTACTTTTAATATTTGTATTGCTGTTACATCAAAAGACTTATTTTTTTCGACATGAGAGTTCTGTTGAATTCAAAGGTTTTGTGGAAGTATTCGTGCTGTGAGGTGTTTTGTGTGGTTAATCTAGTGTTACAATGGGCCTTGTTAAATGCATGAGCAACTAAGGCAACATTGACTTTTGGTCGATACCGACCGCCATCCCTCTTGGCCTCGTTGCGTTGTTGCTCTGAGCATCAAATATTGCGATAGATGGATTTACGTTGTAGTTACTTGACAGCCCGGTGTGTCACATATAGACGCTAGAGGGTCTGGTATCGGGCGATTGGATTTTTTGGGTTGGTATCATCTGTTAACACATTAAGACACCAAGACCTTGAAGAATACCATAGACAAATCCATGCTGTGATTTGATATCTAAAATCTTGGATTGGAATGGAGCACTTCTGATCAGTTATTGTCCATTTACCTAGAAATGCCATACGTCCTCTGAATGCGCTATAGGTCTTTACTTTTGTGGTTGTAAAGCTTCATCTGGCTTTGATTATCCTTGAGGTCCCAACAGATCATTGTATACAGTGACGCCAAGTTTGAAAAACAAAATGGTCTCACTATGTAAAATGACTACTATAGGAACTACCATCATCACACATTAACGGCATGGCATTACATATAGAACCCAATATCACTTGGATATCTTGAGGTGACAGGTGAAAGGACCCCTCTGAAAATTGCAATGCCAGTTTTTTTTTTTTCTGGCCAAAATGTAGCCTAACTTTGGAGCATTATTTAGGCCCCTTCCTATATCTTCTTTTCTAGGTTTATATCCGAGTCCTCTACATCCTCTGACGGACAGGTATGATGGCCGAGGACACCGGAGTGTTCGGAGCTTGGATGAACTTTTAATGTGGATATTTAACAAAGCCAACTCTTTGAGAAGTTTGTCAAAAAGCTCATTCATATCTTGCGTAGGGAATCTGAGGGAATCTTTCCCAGAATACTACTGGAATATAAAGAAAACAGTGACTTCTACTTCATATCTTTATTGTTAAAACGACAACAGTGCTTTTGATGTTCTTTGCTCAACTTTCTGTTGATGAATCCTACCTTTCTGTAGGCGGAACTCTTATTCTTAACAAACTGAAGAGATGGTTGTTGGTGGGGCCAAACTGGAACTTTAATCATAGACACTGGGGTATTTTCCACAGCATAATGAACGTCATCATTCTTTTTCCACTTATGATTAGGAGCCATGATAGTGTTACCTACGTATGACTCAGAAAAATGTTAATTCATGCCTAAACATTGCTGTGAAAGAACTGTATTGCTACATTAGTCTCAAACTAAATATTTCACACATTTTTCATCATCATATCATTTGCTGTCATAAATGTATACAGTCTTCTGAATTCAAATGTTACTAAATAGGTTTTAGCTTCTTTACCCTCCCGTGTATCTGAATAGGAGAGAAAAAGAAGGCAAGGAGAAAAAAAAGAAGGAAAAAAAAAAAAAAGTCCTCGCCTCCTATGCTTCTATACATCGAGTGGAAGGATATATATTCCAGATGGAAAGCTCTATAAGTGTACACAGCTACAGTGCGAGGTGCAAGGCAGAGAACCATGTAAGTAAAGTAGAGAGAGAGAGAGAGAGAGAGAGGTATATGAGTGTACAGAGAGCACATCTGTAAAAGCCATTTCTCTATAAGGTATGAAGAGGAAGAAGGGAATAAAGATAAATGTTCTGTGACATTCTGAATGTGGGCCAAACTTGGGTGTGTTTAAACTGATCCATATGGGGTTTGAGAGGGAGACTTTATCATCTTAATACAGTTTGAAATATAGCAGTACAGTATTAACCGGTGTATGTTGGCTTTTGAAATGCTAGGTTTTGCTCACTGTTTTGGCAGCAGTGTTTCTGATTAAAACGCATGCCACTGTCGTATATTATTAAATTCATACAAGAGAGAGGCAGAGGACAGAAATAGACGGAGCTTTTCTGGTACTACACCAAAATACATATACACAAAAAATGGCCAACAGTATATAGATACTTCTTTTCAGTTTCCTTCTTTGGTCTGGGCGGATTTTGTGCCTCTTAGTTCTCTTAGCTGATTGAGGGAACTCTTAAAGGCACAGTGTGTTGGATTTTGGGGGATCTATTGGCAGA
>NW_027176706.1:827731-859081 GCF_023349555.1 Cebidichthys violaceus
TCTCTCTCTCTCTCTCTCTCTCTCTCTCTCTCTCTCTCTCTCTCTCTCTCTCTCTCTCTCTCTCTTTGCATTCCTGTACTGAGTAGAAGGCAAGGGGCCCTTCACGCTGCAGGAATTCTGCTGCGTTTGTGTGCGAAAGCAAGAAAATGTTCTGTCCATTTCTAATTGCAGTGTTGAAAGTGGTCTGTGAGAGCTGTGTCACTAAATCTAACAATAGACAGTAAAAGGCAGGAAGCTGCAGATATGTTGGGGTTTTGCATTGTGTGTGTGTGTGTGTGTGTGTGTGTGTGTGTGTGTGTGTCGTGCTCAATTGCTTCTACAGCTGCAAGCCCCTCACAGGCCCAGTGTAATCAGTACACTTCAGCTGCACAGTTCTCCCACTCAGTGGACTAAAGCCATTTTGCCTTCCTACTCTCCTTACTGATGTCTCAATTTAGAGTTAAAGCAACTCACTGAAATACTGTTGTTTACATCATGTTTATTACACGTATATATTACAGATTATATACAGATGAATAACTGACAATGTAAAGCCTAAAACACATTCTTTGGATTTTACAAAAAGTACACGTAAAGTTTGTAGTACAGACATGTGGTAGTTGGGATTAGTAGCATGTATAGTGGTAGTAGTGGTAACGGTAAAGGAGTAGTATTTGTAGTTGTCAAGGAGGGTTAGTGTCTGTAGTAGCAGAAGTAGTGCTGTACGAGTACTACAATGAGTTTTAACAGTTGTAGTAGCAGATGTAACTGTATTAGAAGTCATTTTTTAGTAGTAGTAGTAAGAGTCAGTGGTGGTAATAGTAGTAGTAATAGTGGTACTGCGATACAGCTAGTAGTATGTGCAGGAGCAGTACTCCTAGTAGGAGTTAGTAGTTGATGTTGTATTGCACTAGTATTACTGTTAAAGGTGCTGGAATAGTAACAGCAGTACTCGTAAGAGTCGTAGTAGTTAGTAGTCATGGTTGTAGTCAAAGAGTAACTGAAGTAGTGGAGGAGTAGCAGCAGTAAGTAGTGGTGAGAACAGTATTAGTAGTACTGGTAGTAATAGTAGTTGCAAAAACAATAGTGGTACGAGTAGCTGTAAGAATATTCGTAATAGCGGTAGAAGGAGTAATGGTAGTTATTTACAAAGTATTGGTTGTAAAAGAAGTAGTTAAGTGGTAGTAGCTCTCCTATCATTACAAGTTCTTGTAGCAGTATATATTTGCAGAGGCAATGGTAGTACACCATTAGCAATAGGATTCATAGTAGTAGAAGTAGTTGTAACAGCAGTGCAGCAAAAGTAGCTGTGGTGGTAAAAGAAGTAGTGATAGTTTTTTGTAGTAGCATTAGAAGTATAATAAAGCAGAAGTGGTAGCATTAATTGAAATATAAATGATATTATAGTAGTAGTAGTAGCAGCAGCTGTGGTAATACTAGCAGTAGTTCTAGTATTTGTTTTCAGTGGTAGTAGTAGTAGTAGTAGCCTCTGAGCTTTTTTTTTTCCACCTCTCTTGGACAGAAATGCATGAAAGACGTTGAATAATGTAGAGTGATTTGTAAAAGTAGCGTATCGGCAGCTTCAGATCCCAAACTATCAGCGTGAGCCTTCAAAGAGCTCGAGAGTCTTGTGAGCCGTAGTCTCTGTGAATCAATGTCCAAGCTAAGCCTCAGTTCCTGTTTACACACCCCCACCGTAGCATTAACTGCACTGTATTTCTTTTTTGTTTTCATTAGAGGGTTAGACGGTAGCGCCCCAGAGAATCTTCCATTTCTCCTACTTTGCTCACTTCTGCCTATGCTTCAGTGATTGATATTAAATCTGTTCTGTTTGATCAATAATTAAAGGTGCAGTGCCTAGTGTTCCCAGACTAGACTGAGCGTTATGAATTATAGATTGTTATTCCTGCTGGTCTGATCAAAGAATAACAACAACAGCCCTTCGCCGGGTTGGAGCACTACCAGTACTGATGCTCTCTACTGACTGGATAACACAGGATTATTATTTCATCTCTCTAATAGTGATCCTTAATCGGGGTTTTTTTTTTTTTTCCCCTCCCGGTGTAATGGTCCAAGTTTCTATTCATGTAGAGACAGAACCTAGAGCGAGTCAGAGAGGAGTTAAAACGAAGGTCTTCGGCCAGATGGATATTAAACCTCGTCGTGTTGATGCCAACGTTGGCCAGCATGTGCAAACGACAAGCTTGTTTTAATTACACTTCACCACAACAAATTGAGTATTGTCACGCTTGGACGGGGTACTTCTGCACTCTGTCAGTGATCAAAGTCAGAACACAAACAGGAAGACAAATGAACACATGCTCATGGTCTTTTCTTTTTTTTTTCTCGTTTGAATGCACTCATCCCAGTTGTGCCTCCTAGTTACATTATTTAGTGTCAGGGCTGCTTTGAGACATCAGTTTAGCTTTTCCACAAATACAAGTTTCACATTTGTCGCTTTCTTGCTGGGAATATTGGTACTCTAAGCTCTGACATCTGTCAATTATGAAGCTACGACGGCAGCCAGTTAGCTTAGCTTAGCATAAAGACTGGAAACGGGACACTCTCCACGGACCGCTATGAGCTAATCTGCTAGCATGTTTACTGCTGGCTGACCAATGTTGACTGTGTGCTATCGAATAGACCTCTCTGTGTTTCATTATTTATTTTTTTATGTTCAAAGTAATGCATTTCAGTAGAAATGGATTGTTGAAACAGTGGTTTGTTGTCTATAGGAGTTGATATTTGTAGCTCAAGTCGCCCAATAGGTGGTCCAATTGCGAAGGGGAGGCGGCATCACTCGGTGTCTGACGGAGCTTTAAAATAATAGAACCGTTCGAACTTTTTTGCAAGCAATATTACATTTGTAAAAGAGTGGGAACATTCCTTTTCAAAATATATAAAAATAGCAATGTCTCCTCTATTCAAACAACGGTGTCTCTGTGCTTGTTGAGAGAATATGCAGCATTGTGTTACGGTTAACATTAGGCAATTATCCTGTCTTTAACATCATTCCAAACCATATCCATAACTGTGCCGAATAGTTCAAAGGTTGGATACTTGCGTGCAATAATCCATCTTCTCCCCCCCCCCTCAGTCACTCTCGAACACAAACAGCCAGCGATGCGGACTTTCACATGTCCAAACAATTTTGAAGGAAAATTCTGTGATAACAGAAATGAATAGCAAACAAAGAAATTGGAAGAAAAGCCCAATTTATATTAAATTAAAGGAATCCTTAAATGTGGTTTTAATACCTGATTAACCTAATTACGTTTTTTGTACATTTTAACACGAACACTTGCATTGTTCAACTCACTTTGGTGAAATGATAAAGGTTGTTTTTATTCCTCTGCTGTACAGAGTTTTCTACGGACCGTTGTGTCATATGCGTCTTCACTGTTTACCCTCTCCTACAGTACAAGTAGATAATCTAGTAGCAATGCTACTGACATTTATCAAAACTATCAACTATCAAAACGTCTGGCACAAAACCCAAAAAGGTATCATTTTTACACTCAGGCTTTTGAACGGTTTAAACAAACGAGATACAGCGCGTTAATGTGTTAACTGGACAGAACCAAGCTAGCCGTTTCCTCCTGTTTTCAGTCCTTATGCTAAGCTAAGTGGCGGCCGCCTGTAAGCTTCGTATTTATCAGACACAGATGAGAGTGGTATCAATCTTCTCGGCTCACTCTTCGTAGGAAAGTGAATTAGCATATTACCGGAAATCCTTTCATAGAAGTTAGTATTTTCACTTAAGGGTGTGTGTGTGAAGTGAGCTTGTTTTATATCGATGTAAAGTCATTTCCCTTCACAGAAAAAAAACTTGCAAATAAGCAGAAGGGGAAAAACAGACCTTGGCAACCTCCGTGTGACACCATTGTTTGACACTTGAGTAGCATTTTGTGTGTGTGTGTGTGTCTCTGTGTGTGTGTGTGAGTGTGAGTAAAACTCAGACAGAAGCAGTCAAAACAGGAAAAACCCCACCAGCCAGCTGCCCTTGTCTGTCAACCTCACTCACCTCTGGCTGAGGTTAATCGGATGAGTGGGTGTGTGTGTGTGCGCCGTTAACACCTGGCTGTCTCTGTCTTGTCCAGTCATTAATAGAGTGGCTGAATGGGGTTGAAGCTATCTGTAGTGAGAGGGACATTGTGTTAGAGACAATGATTACACCATTACGCTGTGGGAAACTGGACTTTCTTTTCAGGGCCCATTCATTCATACAGGAAACGCAGAAATATACAGAAATCCACACACACACACACATATACACACAGCCAGCCATTACACGTTTCCTTTGTTCACACACTGTACCAGAAATGAGTTTATTTGATAATAGGCATGCAGATCAATGGGATGTATCACTGCCTAATGTGGCTAATTTAATTAAGTTAAGTGAATTCTGAATTCAGGGCTAGTATATTTATATCCACACTGCCTTTTTGGCACAATTTCATTTTCATGTGGCAGCCCTCCAGATCTGATGCCTTGTTTTCAACTTTTGCCAAAACCTCCAAACCACCTTCCTCCTTTCTAATTCTAATTTTCACTCCCTCTCTCCTTGGTTACACACACACACACACACACACACACACACACACACACACACACACACACACACACACACACACACACACACACACACACACACACACACACACACACACACACCCGTACATACACACACATGCATGAACAGAGACCCATGCTGAGCCTCGCCTGTGGTAATTAGATACAGTCTGTCTAACTGTCAGACATCAACTGGTACTAGACACCAGACTCCAACCTCATTGGCTAATCCTCCAGACGCCGCTACGCATTCCGATTGGCTGTTGCCTCCTCCGCCGCTCTGACTCTGACCCAGTAAACTCGCGTATGAACCAAATCCCCATAATTCCATTGGCTGTCTCCGAGACACATGACTGGTGCTCACAGACGCTCTCCGGCTCCTGCAGCTCCCAGCGGAGGATACAGTTATCCTCCTTGCAGAGAAAAACAACACCATTCATCAACTCCTCCTCTCTCTGCGGCCCTCCCTCATCTATCTCTCTCCCTGTATTTAGACTGTTGCTGTGTTGTTTTGTTTCTGTCTTTGTCCCTTCTGAAGGTTTTGAATCCACTCCAAGTCCTCTGGATGCCCGGGTCAAACTAAATTACCTCCTCTCAGACTATTTAACAGCTGAAGTTGACTCTATCAGATCCAGGCTGGCGTGAAATAATCCCAGGGGATGCAATTTATCTAGATTGCTTCCCTTATACGGTCCCCTTTTTTTTTGACTGGGAGCACTTATTATTTTTACTTCCATTTCCACCCACTTTAGACTCCCACACCCCCCCCCCCCGTCTGTCGATGGCCACTGAGCAGGATATAGGCCCGGTCACGGAGCCATAAATATTTATCCGGCTCACTCATCTGGCTCTTACTGCTCAGCGACAGTGTTGATGATGCGGGATCGGTTTCACACAACAGGTTTGTGATGTCATATCCTCTTGCTGACGGTAGTGGACGAACGCACTGCTGCTCCCAAAGGGTTCCAAGCCAGGAAGGGTGTTTGAATGTATCCTTTTTATTTAAGCCTGACCTTATTTTCCTATTTCACATGGTGACACATCGCCCTGTACTGGGGTCATTTACTGGTTTGTAAAAACTGACTTGTAGTTTAAAAAGTCCTTGACTAAAACGAAGAAATTCATGTTTCTGCATATCTTCTTGCCATCATTGCTTCCAAAACGTAACTGTTCTCCAGGATGATATTACAAATCTTACTATGGCGAAGGTTTAACCCTAATCAATCTTACTCCACATGCCTCGATTTTAACCAATACAACCAAAAAAGGCAAGTAGCCTAGTACTAGCCAATCAGAGGCAGGGTAGGGCGGGTCACGCCTTCGCCATAGCAAGATTCATAATCATACCTTTCAAGAGGTGGGAATTTTTGGGACGAACTGACAACGTCTTTATGACGTAGCATAAAGACGGACAAAACTCACATCGGGTCGGATGGGAAAAAAAACACATGAATTTCAACTTTGAGCGATGTTACGTTGGTGATGTTTGTGACGTGTTATGTTACGTTGTTTGTTTAACTTGGTTTAGTTCAAGCCCAGCCATGATGTTCTTCCTAACCCTAACTAAGTGGTCAGTATGTGACGAGACTGTGCGATGGACTGAGAATGTGTTGGTTACTCTGCGCCGTGATTCTGATCCCTGGGTAATTTTTCTATCTCGACTTATGAAAGAGAGGCTATATAAACGAGACGCTATCCCCGGGGAACACGCGTCTCCTATCAATGTTTGTAGGCTATACAATATATGTGCTCCGCTCATGAGCGCACAATGAAAGTTAACAGTTTTTTCAGATAAAAAAAAATGACTATCCTCTCTTGAAAAATATGTACAATAGCTGCAATATCTCTATAGTTTATGTCCTCACACTAAAAGATATATTTTGGTTCAGTTTTAAGATGAGGTGATTTCGACACTGGAAGAGAATTCTGTTTGAAAAACTGTAATATTACCTCATCCTAGGCAATCTACCCTCACTAAATAAAGTAAAAAAAAAAAAGAGATGTAGATGCCAGTGTACACTGTGATGTATGAGGGTCAATGGACTTCACGTCACCCTCCATATTCCTGCCAACGATCAGAGCATATTTGATCAGCAAATCCCATTAACGCGTACGGAGCACAAAGCATCATGGTACGCGGAGCTTTAACACACGCGGAAGATCACAGATAGAGAGCCATTCAGCATTCTGTATCACCATGTTCACATGTTTGATCAGGCTTTGTGTGTGCTCATATGAAGTGTCACTTTATACGGGTCCATACTCGCACTCAATTATCTCCTCTCAATAGGCCCTGACTTAAACTGTGGAGCCAGCAGACTAGTGGGGTGTGTAATCCAGAGCGCCTGGGCATTAAGGCTGGTCAGTCAGGCTTGTGCACACATTTGATAACATGGCAAATAGTCCGATCAAAGTTCTTTTTAAGTACTTTTATACAACAGATTACTTTGTTTGTTTTTTTAGCAATGTCATGTTCCTGCACATTCACACCCGGCATCTTCCTGGTGCATTTCATTTCTGGCTACTGAACAGTTCACATGTTGAAATCCTTATTAACTTCGTGACAAGATTTTCCCAGCTGGTCTGGAATTTTGAAAACAGCAGCTGATCACAATGTCAAAACCACTTGCAGTGTCATCAAACTTTTAAACTGGAACTACAATTCATTTTTCGCTAAGAAATTAGTATATCCTCTGTGTTTGTGTTGACTTTTCGCTCATTTAGTAATATTGTATTCTGTTTTTTTTAGTAATGACAGCGCCCCCTACATTTACAAATGTGAACTTTTAGCACAGAGAAGTACAATCTTGCTGTAATTTGACATTGACGGTCACTAAACAATTTCCGCTCGTTACATGCGTACAGTCTTTTCGAAAAAAAAACGTCTGTCTTCACAGGAAACAACTCCTTAGATTTAGGCAACAAAACTACTTTGCTAGGTTTGATTTAGATCAAACCTAGATTCAAATTATGACGCATTATTTTTTTGTAGGTATAGCTATGAATGCAGAATAAGATCAGCCTGCTCTGTGACTCTGTTTACCTGCTCCATGCTGTGATTTAAATCAGTGGTTAACGTACGAATGTGGCTACAGGACTAGCTGCTGCTGGTAGTTTTGATAGCAAGTGAAGGCTAGTTAGCCTAGCTAGTCCAGTCTAAGCTAACTAGCTATCAGTGACAACGGCTGCCATTGGAAAAGCCCTCTCAGACGCTGGTTTTACAAAAATAAAAATGTAAAATATGCACAATATATTTCTTTATCAGCGTTTAGCTTCACCTAGACAAAAAGTGAGGAGAATTAAAATTTTAGTTTCAGACTTTAAGGATCCTTTTTTTTTTTTTTCTGTGTTAGTAAAGACAATCATTTCCAAAATACAGTTTCACATAATGTTCATGTCATCTTTCAGTTTAAATTATAATTTAAAAGATGTTTTTAAGTGAAGCTCTAACATGTCAACACAGACATGACGTACCAAAGGTAAGGACAGCTCAGTCTGAAGACCTGCGTGACTCGAAGGCTCGTGAATATCCTGGAGAAATTCCTTCAGCTATGTGAGCCCGATTTCATGCTTTCAGCCTTTACACCCAAATAAGCTGCAAATTCCTTGAGTAACATGAGTCACGTACATGAACGTGGCAACAGCAAGCATGTCATCCCCCCCCATATGTGATACAATCCCCCTCTGGGCCAATCAGCAGCCAATATGTCACCTTAATTTGACCTGTAGTTGTATAGGGTCCTTTTGGGCCAATTAGCACGTAGGAGAAACTCCTTGATTGTCGCGTTGACATGCATCATGGGCCACGTTTCAGATATCGCATGACAGATGGATGAAAAAGCGAGTGGAAGGGAAAAGACAAACACTGTAGGTATGATTCACTGCCTTAGCCCCACATAATTCAATTTGTCAGGAACGCTATCATACTTGTGTTTATCAGTGTGGGTATTTTCCAATTGGAATCGGCTGGGAAAGTATTAACCCTTATCAGTGGTGTAACCTTACCGATAAAGGAGTCATTTCTATCTGACGGATGCACTGACAGTTTAATACCACGCCTTTAAAGAGATAGTAAAAGATATTTCAAAATTTGAATTTTGAGCTACTGATTTTCGTCCAGTG
This sequence comes from Cebidichthys violaceus, assembly GCF_023349555.1. NCBI lineage: Eukaryota > Metazoa > Chordata > Actinopteri > Perciformes > Stichaeidae > Cebidichthys > Cebidichthys violaceus. The sequence goes on from NW_027176706.1 coordinate 836,405, forward strand.
AAACATGCACATGATTGTATTCAGAGGGTGGCGATGGAGGAAGTGTTGTTTAGTGTCTGTTACTTGTGGGCACAGACGAGCTTGACTCATCTTCACTGTCGAACAAGACAACGGTCACTGAGTTTGACCATTTATTTGAATAAATTGGATATTGATAATGATTTCTTATTCCTGTTAGTGATTGGGGATATACAGTAGATGTGTTGTTCATGGCTACTCCGGTAAAAGAAGACTATTGAGAAATTTGAAGAATAACAAAGTATTTTTCAAAATCTGTCTCGCAGTGACGTAGCTGTGAATAAGACGGCTATTCATCCAGTGAATAGCAGTCATTGAAGCCGTTTTCAATTATCTGACTACAACCACAGACTGCATATAATATGTGGACGGAGTCGCCGAGATTGCACCCATTGGTTTGTGGACTTTGGTTTTCAAATCTCCGGTTTGCCAATTTGGCCATTGCCATCTTGCTTTTTAGCTAAATTAGTATTTTAAATACTGTGTGTGTGTGTGTGTGTGTGTGTGTGTGTGTGTGTGTGTGTGTGTGTGTGTGTGTGTGTGTGTGTTTTGTGGCTGCCGTGCCAGGTTACATTACAGTGTAATTTTTAATGTTACTGGGCATGTTGGTGTTGCCTTTTCTCAATACGCTTGATTAATGATTGCGTCTGTCAGCTGTTTGTGTGTGTGAATATGAGGCCGGCGTGTGTGTGTGTGTGTGTGTGTGTGTGTGTGTGTGTGTGTGTGTGTGTGTGTGTGTGTGTGTGTGTGTAACCTCTGACGATGGATTAGGCTTGTGGTACATTCAGGCACATTGTTTTGGCCTGTATTTGGGTCAATTTATGAGTTTCCAAACGTATTAAGTAGTCTATGATTGGCCTACCTGATTTTCTCTGTTATTCTACAGCTTGGCACATTTGACCTAACACCGGATGAGAGCATCAGCTATGCTCAAATATAAACGAAAAAAATTAATACATAAAAAAAACCCAGAAAATCCCTCAATGCTTTCCATTGGTGTGATCCAGAACATAAGCAGTTTTGAGATTTTGTTCGAAGCTGAAGCACACATCCACAACTCCTCACTGACACCTTGGGGTTAATCTCAAAAAAGAGATGGTTTAGACTCACACACACACACACACACACATGCACACAATGAGAGTGCAGATTAGGCCACTAGAGATTAAAGAGAATCAGCAGTATTATAAAGCTGATTCAGGATATTTTTTTTTTTCCAGACTAAAGGAGGAAATGGGCTAATTTCTGCCCGGACACCTACAATATGTCTGTCAGTTGAGGATTTACACCTATAGGGCTGTCTGGGCGTGTGTGTGTGTGTGTGTGTGTGTGTGTGTGTGTGTGTGTGTGTGTGTGTGTGTGTGTGTGTGTGTGTGTGTGTGTGTGTGTGTGTGTGTGTGTGTGTGTGTGTGTGTGTGTGTGTGTTGAGCATGTCAGTCAGTTTAAGGATTTGACTGCCAGCATCTTGCAGGAAGCATGACCGCTTCTTTTACCAGCAACTGGGCTGATGATTAAGTGACACATGTGCTCATTAACTTCCCTCCGTTGTCCATCCAGTAAAATGAACCACAAGCAGAGAGCAGGAAGTCATGCATAGTGGGGGTATTTATTGACTGTGAATGATTAAGCCTCTGTGTCTGTGTGTGTGTCCACTTATTTCCTTTACTTCATTTTTAATTATTTTTTCTTTTCTCTCACTGACCTCTTCTTTGCGTTTATCCCCTTTCCTCGCCTTCCTATTTCCTTTCCTTTCCTTTCTCCCTTCTCTTTCCTCCTGCACGTCATCCTGTGTCCTTCTCCACAATTACTGTTCCTCTTGTCTCGTTCCCTTTCCTTTTCTCCTCCCCTCTCATTGCCTTTCCTATCATTTCCTTTCCTTTCTCTTTTCTCCCTCTCCGGCGTATCCTTTTCTTTTTCCTCTCTCCTCTTTTCTATTCATTCCCTTTACTTCTTCTCCATCCCTATCCTTCCTCGCCCTGCTGTCCTTTAATTTCCTTACTTCCCTGTCACCTCCTACTGTTCATATTATTTACTTCTTCCTACTCTTTATTCTTCTTTCCCTCATTTCCCTGTCCTTCCCTGCCTTCTTCTCCTCTCTCTCTCTCGCTCTCATTTCCTCTCCACTCTTCTCATTTCCTACTCTCTTCTCTCCTTCCTGTAATAGCTCACGAAGGCGTGCCTAAGTCCCGGCCACCCTCATTAACCTTATCATTACGCTGACCCCCACCTGGACTGTGCTGCCCTCACAACTGCTGTGGCTTTGAGGAGTTGTGTCAATACATACACACTCAGCCATTAAGCTGGAAAAGCGAGAGCTGGGAGGGAGAGAGGCAGAGCCGGTGGATGCACAGTAAATTTATATAACCGCTGAGGCAGCGAGGGAGGAGAGTGTGTGGCAGAGAGAGGAGTGAATGATACATCCAGGTTGATCTGAACTTTCCATGTACTCCTTTCCTTTTGATGTGCCTTGAGTGTGTGCATTACGAAAGCGGGTGGTGATTAGGCCGCCTATGTCTCCGCGATATGAATGAGACCCCAGGGGAACAAAGATGTCTAGACTTATTCAGAGCGGAAGCTTTATTATCTGCTGTACAGCAACTATATACTGTATGAAGAGGCTCATATTCACTTTGCAATTCAACTGCTGCAGTGGCCTTACGCAACAGTCCAATAGCAGGAGTCAAATCCCAATCAAGTAATCGCTCGAGAGAGTGAATGAGGGCAAAGTGAATAGAGAGGGAGCGATAACGTTTCTTTATATGAGCCTACACAGATATCAGCGTAGTTCTTATGAACAAAGGAAGAAGCATACCGGCTTTATTATAGTCAAATCAAACTTCGTTTCCTCACCACATACACATTCATAGAGCAGGTCGTCTGCTAAGTAAGATCGGCGGCTTTGTCCCCGGCTCCTCGAGGCCAACTCAAAATTCCCAAAAAAGGGGGGTGTGGCAGTGAGAGTGATCGATAACACAAAAAGGCACATACATTGACTGAAGTCCTAACGCTTTTGTCTTAGTGGTGGTGAGACCTTCCCCCTGTACTTACACCATGGCCTCTTTCTTTGTGTGTGTGTGTGTGTGTGTGTGTGTGTGTGTGTGTGTGTGTGTGTGTGTGTGTGTGTGTGTGTGTGTGTGTGGGAATGCACGGAGGCATGCGCGTATATGTGGTTGCTGCTATTGCAAATGTATGCCAGGATTATTGTGTTGTTGTATCACAACTTCAGAAAGGATCGCGTGGCTGGACTCGAATATATCATCCGATGCATGAATGTCAAATATCCCCACATCTAACTTTGTTTTTGCCACTGTACAGTCAGGCCTGCTAGTGGTTACTTTGTTTTTTTTTACACTCAGCAGTGATGACATGTTAGATAACAGAACAACACTTCCTCTACTAGACTTACTGGTATGTATGAGGGCATCGGTGGTAAAAAAGCGGCTGTGATTGCGTATTAGAAATGCGTTTTGTTTTTCTCCATACTTGCAGTGAGCGGCTATTTAAAGAAGTGTTGCTTTTATCGTAATGATATGTGAGAGATCTCACTGGGCTTCACACATTGTCATGGTGATGGGGGTGGGGGGGTGGGGGGGTGGGGTGACTGATTCACACCAGTTCCTCATCTCCATCAAGGTGAGAACTTGTCGTCATTGAGCTAAAACGCTCAATGAGTAAGGAGCGAACGATTCCGTGGATTTCTGAATGGCCGCTCTGTTCTTACATTACCTTTTTTGTTCCTTTGAATATTTCATTTCTTTCCTTTTTTTTTTTTTCCCCCCTGACCCTCTCAGCCCACGAACGTCATTCAAGTCGGGTCTCGACGATTTGAACCGAGGGACGGATATCAGGGTAACATGTATGTGCAGTAGATGAGCATGTAAATGAAGCCATAATGTATTCAGATTGGCTCTTTGTCTCCGTGTTTGGAGCTCCTATAGGTGATTCTTGCCCGGGGCATAACAATCATTCAACGTGTTAATGGGTCGCACACAGAGCTCGTTAGCTATGCACAGCCCTCATTAACATACAAATTCAATTAACTTTCACTGCAAAAAAAAAAAGAAAAGAGGAGGAAAGAAAACAAATCTTTTGTGTGACGTCGACTCTTCCTGCCTCTTTATCTTCATCTTAGTCACAGCGAGTGGAGGAGAACGCCGGGCGTTGCGGTGACTTTCTCTGGGGTTTTTTTGGGGGGCGCGTTGATGAACGCTTCGTGGTTCTTCTTTGCAAGGTGACGCAGTTTTCAGCGCGCAACCAGACAGCCCCTCTGCGCAGGGTGAATGAGAATGTTTTGCACCTCGCACTTTGCGATGAAGGACACCGTCAGGTATTTGTCCTCTGCCCATTAGCTGTCTGTGGAGGCAGCTGTTAGAGAGGGGCCCCATTGCGGGGAGACAGCGTAGGGTTTCCTAACTGTGGCAGAGTTAAACAGTCCTCGCTATGGTGATTGAAAGCCAATTTTCAAAGTGGTGTGTAGTCAGAATGTTCAATAGCTGTGGCCCAGCAGGCACACCCTTCATCTTCCATCGTGTATTCTATGGGCAATGCTCTTATCATGGGAATTGGTAATTAGTGGCATGCATTGTGTCAGAGGACAGAGCACTGAATACCAACGACATTAAAGGGCTGATGAGATAAGAGGAGTGTGTGCTCGTGTGTTTGCGGCTGCCTGTGTGTGTGTGTGTGTGTGTGTGTGTGTGTGTGTGTGTGTCTGTCCCGCGCTCCAGGGACAATGGTTAGGTACCTCGGCCACGGCAATGCATGACTTCAATTTACATGTTTGCATATTTGACAATTAACCAAATTGATTCCCTGCGTATGTTGAGCGGCAGCATCGGATGTCTGTTTTCCCAAGGATTTTCAAAACCGCGTCCATCCCCATATCAAACAGGTCCAATAATGGCAGTGTCTCATTTGCATACCATTAATTAGACATTCATATTAAATGGCTAATTAGCATATAAAGCGTTCTGTGTTTTGTCAGGGAGAAAGCTATAGCGGCAATAACTTTTCCTTTCATATTACTAGCTTTTGCTATCTATGCAAATGTGAGTAGTTTGTGTTGGTTTTAATCAGTTAGCGAGTGTGTTTGTGAGCATAAAGGAGACTCTGGGAGAGATGTTCAACATACCTTTTTACAGCAGCGGCTGAGAAAGAAAAGCTGTCTTGCAGGCATGGTGAAGGGGAGAGATAGAGAAACACACTAATGATTATGTTTTTTGTTTTTTTTTTCCCGCCACAGAAAGAAAAGGAGACTAATGATGCTTTTTTTTCTGTTGTTTGTAGTTGACATTTTCTTTGAAGACCGATAATGAAGCTCCTCAGAGAGGTGCAACCACCAGCAGCCAAACTTATCCAAGCAGTTCTCTTATTACGATCACTGTTGTTAGTGTCACCCAGGAATGTAGCGCAGGATGAACCCACCTGGACTCACACGGACCGCTTCTTAGTGCGCGAAAGTTCAGTAATTTACATAAGAATTGAGTCATCGAGGCCAAAAGCGACTATAAATGGGAATGTTGATTTCGGTTTTTAATCGTTTTGTTTTTTTCTTTCTACAAAAATGGTAAAATATTTGCCTGTAGAAAATTGGTGTTGTGACTGCTAGCAGGGCTGTAGCTATGGCGAGCTAACTGCTAGCGGGCTTACAAGCCAGCCCCGTTCTCAATCCCAGGCTGTTAAACACCGACGCTTGGCGGACTGATGGCCACGCACAAGGCACCCTTCAGAGTCCGCATGAGACGCACCAGGCTTCTGAGAAACGACGATGTAAACCCATGCGCGTCAGTAGTAGATATGCTCCCGGAGTGACATGGCATTGTGTAAAAACTGGATCAAAGTCAGGATTTTCAACCAGGAGACTGGCGTTTGAGCCCGGTAATTGTGTTCCAAACTTAAGTGTTTTACTGTACTTAAGTTACACTGTTGATATTTGATTTAGTTATTGTGCTTATTTAAGCCAACCATGATGTTTTTTTAATTCAAACCACGTCATAGTTTAACGCATCGGGCAGTTTGTTTGAAAATGACGTCAAGGTGTCTGACCAAATGTCGGTATGAAAAACTAATATTTATTCCATCAACTACTGTCTCATGAATGGATGTAAACCTGAACTCTGGATGGGGACACACAATTGCATAAGTTAGGATCGCTTCCTCCAAACTGGACTCTACGGCTCTCCGCTTGCTGCTGGTTAATGTCACAAATCTTTGGGGCAAAGTTCACCAAAGTTTAAATCCGATTTACTCCGGCTCGTGACCACGTCCAGTAGTCGCGGCGATTCCATTTCAAATGCTGCTGCGACCAGGCGTTACAGATGATCACAGTCCTGATGATGAAGGTCAGAGATCATTCTTTTTTTTATGTACCACTTCGTCGCCGCTATCAACTGTGCAGCCAAGAGTGCTGCTGCAGGGGAAAAAATAAAATAAAAAAAATAAAAAGCAATGGATAGCAGAGTTAAAAAAAAAAGAAAAGTGCAGTATAAATAAAGGAAGACAGAGAGAAAGAGGTGGGAGGGATGGGAACGGAAAGAAGGATGAGGTAAGCCCTGTGGGAGAGGTCTGCGCCGACGTGCTAAACCCCTCCGACCTCCTCCTCCTCCGCCTCACTTCTTTCCTCCATCGCTTCTCTTTCCAGGGCGAGTCGACCAGAGGAGAGATTAAACAAAAGCAGCGAACATGAAGGGGGGGGGGGGTGGGGGTGACATCAACGGTGACATCAGGTGGAAGAGAGGTCAGAGGTTGAAACAGATGATACTTTGTTTTTTCGCAGAAAAAGGGCAAGAGTCGATCGTCATTGGAATTTATCGGCGTCGAAGACCTGAGAGGCAAAAGACGCTCTGCTGTTGTTTGGTTTGACCCGTGCTTGTGGGTGTCCTCGGGGGGGGGGCATTCTGCCGGGTGCCTCCCAAAGGGGGAGTCAATTTTAGGTGAACTTTAGCCTCCCTCCGCCCTCCCCCCGTTACTCCCCCTTTTGCTCAAACTGAGCTTAAAACACTCTCGGGCCGGCTTGTGTCCCATGGCGTGTGTGTGTGTGTGTGTGTGTTTGGGGATGGAGTCGGCCCGTCTGTAAACTGTGTTTGACCCCGTGTATCTGGAGGGCTACTCACACACACACACACACACACACACACACACACACACACACACACACACACACATATATATATATATGAGTGCTCCCATAGTGGGGTACACACTGCTTAAAGCATGATGTGATGACTTGCTTCTCAGTGAAAGGCCTCTTTGATTTTTGGGCGGGGGGGGGGTGTTGAGCTTCCCATCATCTCATGCCACGCTAGCAGAGAGAAATTGATTGTAAAAAAAAAAAAAAAAGGGGGGCGAGCGTACAATAGCAATTCACACTGCATAAGCTTTTGATCCACTTCACAACTGGGAATGAATCTCCTCCACAGAATATATGCTCGACTTTGTTCTGCATTTACAAGAAAACATCCTTTTTTTTTTTTTTTTCTTCTTCTCCTGTCTACAAACAAAAACAAGCTATGCAATTAAGGTGATTGAGTTACCAGGTATACGACAAGATTCTGTATCAAAAAACCTCAAATTTGAATAAGTGCGACAGCAGTTTACTTTTCAATATTTAGTTTGGAATGCACTGTTTTTGAGAATAACATACAATGCGATGGTTTGTGGTGTTCTGGCTCTTGCTAATCACTGTGTTTGTTAATAGTCTCCTTAGAGGAAGGCGCATTTCCCTCCCAGTCCCTAATGTAATAAAAGGCTTTTAGCAACTCCTTTAAATGCATCAGGACTGTGCTTTTCCCTATTTCCTTTGTATCTCATTAATTTCCATATTTAATTAGCTTGGCTCATTAAACGCCATGCACACAGGAATGTATGCAGGAATAATTGCATGCAATGTTATAGACACAAATTATCCATAATGTTCTTGTGTGAGTTGTGACAGCACATGTAGGCCTTGTTGATTAGTCCACTCTAATGGACATGGCACTTGATTTGTTAGTGTATCGTTGTGTATGTGCGCTGTGCGTACCCTTCGGTGCTCAAGTGTGTGTGTGTGTGTGTGTGTGTGTGTGTGTGTGTGTGTGTGTGTGTGTGTGTGTGTGTGTGTGTGTGTGTGTGTGTGTGTGTGTGTGTGTGTGTGTGTGTGTGAAAATCTATCTGTCAACTCTAAACCATGTTAAAGAGTGAAATTACCCATCAGCTCTAGTAAAAGCATGGCTGACAACCTGCAATCACGGTCATGAGAGAAAACAAATCAGCGTCGCATGTGGGCATACACACACACACACACGCAGACACACACACACACACACACACACACACACACACACACACACACACACACACACACACACACACACACACACGCTCCTGGTCAGGACCAAGAGATTGGGCTTCGAGAGACAACAGAAAAAAATCTAAAACAATTGTGTATCCTTCTGCGTTTCCTGTCCGTTTGCCAGAAGCAAAGCTAATGCGCTCTGCTAAGTACGGAGAATGAATGAATGAACAAGAGAGCAACTTTTGTCTCAATTGTCGCGCCGGTCTGCTGTTTTTATACATCGCAGCAAATTAATGAGGGATTCTTTGCCGAGGTCCGCTATCTCCCACTCGGATGTATATTTATACGAGACGTTCTCTATCGCACATTTGAATAGACCTATAGGTGATTTTTTTTTTTTTTTTTTTTTTTTTAATCATGTAGCATGGTGAGACGCGCATGAATAACTCTGACATTTACAATTAGCTGTTGTCAGCAGTCAAAGGCAGTAGTGCAATTTACTAGGTACACATTACTGTCGTAAATGGAAGTGACAACACTTTTGATATGTTGTTTGAAAGTGGCGTGATAGCGAATTGTATTTGACCCTGTTTAAGTGGGCTCGCTCTTGATAGGCGAACGGCCCTTTATTCAAAAGAGATAATTGGTTTTGTAAAATGTTGTTTACGCACGGCCTCTGAAACGTTTTGGGAGAGAAAGTAGCGGGCGTTGATTAACCTTGTCATAGTTCCAGACATCTCACGACCACGCAGCTCTTACATTCAGCGCGCTCTCCTGCATCAGATGTCACCCTCTGCATGCCAAGGCTAAGTGTTAGATTAGTGTGTTTTTCTTTATCACCGTCTTTGCCGTGACAGATGTATTCAGAGTGGAGACACTATTCTGTGTCCAAGGCGAGAGGGTTAGTTTCCGAACCAGAACTTCTGAGGCAGTGATAGTTTATGACTCAGGACGTTGAGTTAGAGAAAGGGGGAGGGTAGTAGTTTGGGGTTGCAGGGGGGGAGGGGGAGGGGGGGGGGGGGGGGGGGGGGGGGGGGTTGGGCTCTCTGGTCTCTTTGGTCTCCTTGCTGTGGTTTCCCCACATTTGGCTGGCAGACAAGTGTATTGTGCGCGCGAGTCCTCTCTGATGTGGCGCTGCGATGATGAGTAAGCACACATATGATGGAGTGTGTGTGTGTGTGTGTGTGTGTGTGTGTGTGTGTCATCCAGAGCTCTGCCTGACACATGGCCGTGAGGAAATTGAGAGGCGGGATCCGTGAGGGACTTTGGGATATATGTTACGCAGCGTTTTTTCACAGGCCAAGCTTTTTTTTTTTTTTTCCCCCGGTCTAATTAGAGGACAAAGCTGCGGGTTCTGCCAGTTACGTAACCTCTAAAGACTTCCTGGTGAAGAAGCGATACGTTCAACGTTGACACATCTGGGAGAATTATTCATAGATTGGGTTCCAGTTCAAGGATATAGTGGAGGTCGAACTCACGTAAACTTTTCTATGGTTTTTCCATTCTTTCTATTTGCATTAAGTTAGATTCAGTTCCAATCACTGGTTGTAGCGTGAAACCTTCGTCACAGGTTCCATGAGTCTTTGAACTGTGGGAACCAAAGAGTGACGTTCTCTTCTGAGATTGTTTCATTTTGAGTAGCGCACTTTCAAAAAGATTAAAAGACAGATTAACAAAAAGGAACCATCAAAGTTCAAACCGCAGAGCTTGCGATATCTTAGCTTTCGATCCCTAATATGAGTCAAGTGAGCGTCACCTCACTGCTTCCCATGTGCTCACTAGGAGCCACCGCCGACAGCACTCTGCTGAAGGCCTCCGCCGTATTCCTGGGCCAGCTGGAGGGAAGGGAGGCACGGGAGAACCAGAACCAAGCCTTGTTTGTATTTTTTTAAGGGAATCTGGTGCACTGAAACGCCACGGGGGGCCGTTAAAATCAACACAAGATGACAGTTTGTCATTGTAACTGAAAAAGAAGTAAAAAAAAAAAAAAAGAACTTCAACCTTGAATTTAATTCATGATTTCATCACTAGAGCCTTAATCTAAAGCAAATGACATCCTGCATTCAAACAACTGCTGAACGTAAACACATGAGCACGAACCGTCCTGAACATTTACACCAGACTGTTTCTTTTTAGCCATAACCGAGATCCATCTAGAGCCACAGATTGTATAGATGTTCTCTCAGGCTGAATTTTGCTAATCAAGCGCAAAGTAAAGCTGAGACTGTTGTGAATGTGATTCATTTAGCAGGTATTTAGACATAAACTATTAAAGTGTATGTAAAAGTAAAAGTATGAAGTATAATATATTTTTTTAAAATTTTGATCAGATAATGGCGCTACATGAAAAGTCAGGGGATTACAAAAGTTAGTTTATATTCATCCTGTAGGGGACATGAATACGTTTACCAAAATTCATGCCAATCCATTCAACAGTTATTCATACATTTCACTCTGAACCACTAATGTCAACCTGCTGGTGGCGCTAGAGTAAAAGTCAGCGGGGTCACCAAAGTCATGTATCCTCTGGGAACCATGAATAGCTTTCCCATAAATCCATCCAATAGTTGTTGAGATTTGGGTTTTTTTTCATCCCAAGAGCCACGTGTGACAGAACGTTTTGTTGTTAGCAGAATCTATCTCACCTTCAAACGACACTTTAAAGATTCGAGGCCCAGCCGAATGCACGTCTTGTGAGACTCGGCCCGTCTCAACGCTGGCGACACCTCGCTCTATCTAAAACCTGACTGTAATGTTTCTAACGCGAAGCGTGCCCGTGACCCCCCAACCACCCACCCACCTGGCACACCCAGAAGATTAAAACAAACGGAGGGTTAATTGCACACGCCGTTGGGTCCGGCTCAGGCGGCGTGTTTGTTCAGTCAGAGGTTTGGAGTAGCTTTGATTGAGGCGACGCGTTTGAGTGAGTTCAGGCTATGTGTCACCGAGGTGGGCCTGTGTTCATCATCATCATCGGCTCATAATGACGCCAGTAACAGCCGCTGTTATCGCAACCTCTCTCTGTGGGTGGTTCTCTGCTGCGTGCGTGTGTCTGTGTGTGTGTGTGTGTGTGTGTGTGTGTGTGTGTGTGTGTGTGTGTGCGTGTGTGTGTGTGTGTGCGTGTGTGTGTTCTTTTAGAAGTGGGATTCAATAGTGCTACTGCCCTTGATCCTTCTCACTCTCTTGTTCCTCTCTCTCTCTCTCTCTCTCTCTCTCTCTCTCTCTCTCTCTCTCTCTCTCTCTCTCTCTCTCTCTCTCTCTCTTGTTCCCTTCCTCTGCCTTTTTGCCGTGTCAATGAACTCCCACAGAACTCCCAAGCAGCTCAGATTCAGAGGAAGTCCTTCCTGGGATTAACACACACACACACACACACACACACACACACACACACACACACACACACACACACACACACACACACACACACACACACACACGCATGCACGCACACAAAGGCACAGGCACATACAAAAACTTCCCCGTCAGATTTTACCCCCCCCTCTCATTCGTCCTCCCACAGACATCCTGTTTGTCTCCTGCAGCTCCTCTGCTCCCTCAGATGAACATAAGCCAGGGAGGCACGGAATAAACAGAAGAGCAGTTTTTGGCGGGACGGAAGCACAAAGAACTCCTACAAACAACCGCAATTCCCGTCAGTCGGGTCTCCAGCTCCCGGGTTTTCATCCTCCGTCACCTGGCTTTGTTTGTTTTTTTTCTTTCTTTCTATATTTAAAACTTGTCGACGCTGCGGATCCAAATACAGTGACAATCAGTTTTAACCAGGATCTGGGACCTCGCCAATCATATTACTGCCACGTTTTTTTGGGGGGTTTTTTTGAGCAGTGCTTCTGGAATGAGAGAAACCTTGTTGAATTTTTCTGTAATCAGTTTCCATTATCGCTCGCCGCGGCGGTAGGCATCAGCTCTCCGTCCTGTCTTCTCATCCGTAGAGCGGTCTATCCAATCCATTTTACCCATCTGCCAATCTCCATCAGTTCGATCTTGATTTGTCCCCTCTTCCCTCTCCTCTCTGTCTCCCTTCACTCTATCCGTGGCTAATCCATTACATCTTCTAATGACGGTTGTTTCGCTCTATAAAGAGAAGTGTGGGCATTTTTGATGCCGTGTGTGTGTGTGTGTGTGTGTGTGTGTGTGTGTGTGTGTGTGTGTGTGTGTGTGTGTGTGTGTGTGTGTGTGTGTGTGTGTGTGTGTGTGTGTGTGTGTGTGTACGTGTGTGTACGTGTTCGTAACCATCACCTCCCTATCTCCCATGTACTGCAGCCTCACAAAGACGTTTCAGCTGTGTGAAGGTTTCCAACGCCAGAAATCAAATTCAGACCGAACAATAAAAGAATCACTAGTTATTCTCATTTTGTCGTTTTTAGGACATCTCTCTGGGTAGGATTGATGATTTTCAGCTTCTCTGCAACTCCCGCCTTAGTCATAGCATATATTTTAGTCTCCTCTCCACGTTTTCTTCTTTCACGATAAATCAAAATCATGGATAATATCAAGTAATCTGAAATATCACATTATTCTAGCTGGTATTTTCTAACCACAGGATAGTATTTATGCGTGGAGTCCTTGTTGCAGCGGGTGAAGTTTAGTTATGTGTCCCTCACGACGGCACTTTTAGGACCTTGAAACAGTAAATATCTTTATTCCCGGGCCTGTTCCGGTCAGTGCCCCGCCGGCTCAGCCAAGCAATACTGAGAAAAGTATTCACTTTGGGCTGGTCCATAAATCAGTGTCTTTTTCAGTTATTTTCAGCATGGCACGGTGCAGTAGGCTGAACGTTTACCACATCAGGTCAGGCTTGAAAAATGTACAGTATTACTCGATACGTATCACTCATTCGTTCTGAGGTGATTCATGGACGTAAAGTCTTACTAGTGACTAGCAGCAAGCAGAACAGACACAGCATGTAAACACTACTGTGAGGCTCTGACCACTTCCCCACACCTCCAGCCCAAACCCCAGGAAGAACGTCAGGCTTTGAAGCGAGTTTTCGTTGTGGCCAAACCATGGAATTATGACTTCCGGGCCCTCGCGAGGCAAACCCCCCCCCAGATTCACCATAAACTTGCATTGGGAAAGGGATGTCTATAAATCAGCAGATGATTATTTTCAGGTAAATCAACTTCCCATTACAAACACTTGTAAAAAAAATGCACTTATAGCCGAATCCACATTAATTTTACTTCCTCCGTCCATGTGAACGAGGCTGGACCAAGGGATGGGAGGCGGGGTAAGGGATACGCCAGACTGCTTGCTCTATGGGCCCGTGGATGCGGAAGCAGTGTGGAAGATCTGGGTGATTTTACTCTTGGCAGTCGAGCCATTTTTTTGGCTTCACGCACCACTGAGCGACTTTCATAGGAATGACTCCAACACTGTATCCAGTTCTCCAGTTCGCCTCTGTGCCAACCGTCCACTGAAGGCACCCAGACAATATTGATTAACCCTGTTCCCCCTTTTCATATTAGCCTAGCTGGCCCTCAAAATGTCATGCAATGCTACCGGGTTAGTTAAATTGAAATGCATTACTTAAAAAAAACTAAAATCAGGGAATGCATTACTGCGGCTAAATGAGCAACGAGCTTACGAATATGCACCATTCGGAGCCGGTAGGGTTTATGACAAATGAATCACTATAAACACATTCTGCGTTCATGTGACCTGGTTTCTCTTTGTTGCCCAAGTAGTATTAACCAATCGCGTTTGAGCAGGCTTTGGTTGAATGCGGGTAAACAGTCTGTTTGGAGAGCAAAGGCGGAATGCAATCTGGAAACCCTCCATCTATCATCTGACGTTATAGGTTTTCATTGCTTTAAAATTTGCTTGTAAACTGGCTACGTGTGATAATTTCGTACACGTAATCTCTTAACTCTAACGCAATTCTCGCATCTCTAGTTGCCAAGTGTCCTCAAAACCGAGAGGGCCAATGGGTTTTGCAAGATTGATCATAAACATTCCATAGATGGGCTTCTTACTACCGGGGTGGCCAATGGGGTTCCCTCTAATTGTGGCACTTCTGCGCCCCTATACCGCAGTATCTTGTTTTTTGTCATTCAGATAATTATTTTTTTTCTTTCTGTCGGTTGTTGCATAACAGGCTAATGAAGGATGGCCCTCTAGAAGGACACCTGCAGTATAAGTCGTCTTTACTATACACAACTCTATTAAAATGGCAATTACATTAACTTTGCAGTCCTAGAAAACTAGTATATTGGAATTGCCGGCATTCCTGAAGATATTACCGGAACAGGCAAAGATATGGCTTTCATACCGCTATCGCACTATACCACACACACACACACACACACACACGCACACTGCATGCTGCATGCTGCTAGGATACAATCAGAAAATAAAAATAAAAAAGATCTCTTCATCTAACAGTTATGGTGCCCTTGAAATCGTAAAGGTTCCATTCTGAGACAAATTAGCAGTTGCAGTCGCTCCGCTGGAACCCCCACTGCGCCAGTCAGCGGCGCTCCCTCTGATTTAAGATCATGAGCCTTCAGTGTTCAGCCACATCCACATGACAACTCTCTCCATTCATATGTTTTATGGAATCATCACTGTCGCCACCCAGCAAATGAGCACAGCAATATTTAGGACAAATGCCGCTGTCGAATGGCTCTGCGAAACAATGCTTTTGAATATTTCATCACTTTGGAAAAAAAAGCCTTATTAAAGCCAGAGGTGGGTGGGTGGGGGGGGGGGGGGGAGATGACATCCATTTCCTAAAGCTGTGTGGGTGTTGCAGTGCCGAACCTTACAGGGAGGTACCGGGATTAGCAGTGAAGCGCTGCTGTGGCTGATGGGGTTGTTTGTGTTGCAGGGTGCAGTTTCCTCAGCGCAGCGAGGTCTGGCTGCCAGAGAGGCTGTGGAGCGCGCTGGCTGTGGCCTCTGCTGACTGGCTTTCTACACAGCGTCTGTGGAGGCAGAGATAAGCAGCGGACGCACACATAGTAAGCGCACGCACACACACACACACACACACACACACACACACACACACACACACACACACACACACACACACACACAGTCTCTTGACGTATGACGTCATGGGTTGAGTTTGTGTGTCTGAGCGCTGTTCTTTGCTTCATCTATTTTTATAAGCCGGGGGGGGGGGGGGGGGCATCTGGGTGAGATTCCAACAGGATCCATGGGGCCAAAAAGTTCAGAGAGTGAAAGACGGACAGAGAAAGAGAGAGGGATGAGACGAGCGGCAGCTTGTGTTGTTAAAAGCGAAGGCGAAATGAAAGATGTGGGATGACGGTGAGAACGGCGCGAGCCGCGGCGATGGACAGCCTCGAAATGCGACGCAATCGTAGTTATTTTCCGTTTACACCCATCGGATTTTCATAGGCTGTCCACCGAAAACAGATCACCATACTTATTATTAATCCAAACATCTCCTTTCCTCCCACTGGGTCGCCTTGCCATCAAAGTCGTGCGACCCTCCCTCGCGTTTGGAGGGCCAGCCTCCCTGCCGGGCAGCTCCAGGTAATGGCCTGTGAAATGACTGGGCTTTTGTTGGTCGCGAGGCTCGCCGGAGGCCCGGGCAGCTTATTTATGGAGCTACTGTGGTCTTTCTCCTGGCCTCGACACCTATAAATACACGGGGAAGGTTAGCCTGCTAAAACAAACAATGATGTGAGCCCGGCGCGTCTGAAATAGAATATGCAATTCTGCAGCTCGGCCTTCTATAAAAAGCGCTGGCGTCTATCTTTAAGTGGGCGGGAGATTAGATTTAGGACCGCGGTGTGAGCGCTGGTTCAGATCTGGTGATGACTTGAAGACGTAATAAGACGGTATTAGAGTTTCGACTTCATTGACCTGAACTATACATGGTATTCGACCTTCTACTCTCCGTTTACAGTGGGTTTGAAGCCAACCGCAGTGTGAAGGCAGCGGTAACTTTCTGTAACAATGACGCAATGCGGTCAAACCTCTTATATTTCTTCGAATTTTCTAGACAATCAATCAGGCAGAACTCGCAAATGTGCTTCTCATTTGTATGATTTATTTTTATACATGTATTTTTTTTTAAATATCTATAGCTTCCACAGCCCAGAACACATCGCAGTCAGGTTGTAGTTGGACGAGACCAGGTGTCAGTGAAATAGGTGTTGGCAGGCGAGTTCCATATGTTGAACCTGGACAGGTTTCAACACATATACAGTACAGCAGCACGTGGAAGCTAGCAGTGGGTAGATCTCCTTAATGGATATACAAGAGGCTCTTGTCGGGGAGTCTGGTTTTAGCTGAGCAGAGCTGAGCACACAGCAGACAGGACTGGAGAGCAGCCCAGTCCTGGAGATGGCAAACGTGGTTAAACTGATAAAACTGTCATTACCGTGTTGGGAGGCAGCTGGCGAGGTGCGAGGGTCGAGAGAGGAAGAGCAAGAGAAAAACATGAGTGAGAGAGCACATCCTGTCAGGGCATGCTGGCTTGTAGTCTTATGGTTTAGACCAATATCCTGGGCCGATATTGGCCTGACAGATGTTAGACAGACATGGTTCTGATATTAGAGCTTCCGGAAAGACCAAATCATGTTTTTTTTCTATATCAGATCTTGACCAAAGATATTACCCCAGACTGTAAACTTTAAAATGATAGATCTGGTTTATTAGGACTTGATTCCTGTCTTCTTAATTTTAGCTATCCGTGTAACTCGACCATCTCAGCTGCCAATATCCAACACATTCTCTCTCCCGTCCCATCAAATGCTGCTGCTTGGTTATTGCCCCTTAGCGATCAGAGATCGGCGTGCTAGATGCCCTTCTAGATGTTTTTTTTATATCAATCGTCTGAGAAACCGTCATTTGAAACAGTTCGGAAAAGGGCAGGACCTTACAAAAAAAAATAAATACTTGCGAAGTGAACCATCTGTCAAGTCAAACCACTCCAGAGCTAAAACATCTTTTCGATCTAGAAAAGCTTAAATGCTGTTCTTTGCTCTTCTTTCAATGACGAAATGTCCTCCAGATCTGACGCAATCGGAGCATCTCCGCTAACCTCTTTGGAAGCCGATGTATTGTTTGGGTAGAACAAACAGTCGCGTCTCTGAGCCGTTTCACATACACCTAAGCAACGCCTGTAGCTGCCAGTAGCTCCTCACAGGGCGCTGATTGATCCGTGCTCTGGCTTGCCGGACACAGACGCATGACTTGAAGCCTGACAAGTGATAAGTGATCCTGCAGTTCTCGCGTAGTCTCGTGAAATTGCGAGAATCCAGCTGCTGTGCAAGGTATATCTCGACCAGGATCCTTATGAAATGCATTTCAAATCTCAATAGGATTATCCCGGCGAAATAAAGGTTAAATAAATGACAAATGTCGGTTACAATTAAGAGGCCACAAATTTCCACCGGCACATGGAGCGCTAAAGTGGCTAATATTAGCTTGTTGCAAATCCTCATTGTGACTATTTCCATTGTAATGTTCATCATTGTTGCCTTTCCTATCTTTAACCAGTTGAACAAAGTTTTCATAGATAACTACCGATTTTATTAAAGAATAAGTCTCAGGGTTTTAGCCCAACTTGGATAGGAATGACGGACAGATGGATGCCGTTGCTGAATCAACTACATGAATTTCATTAGTTTTAATGGAGCATTTTCCTTTCCTCGTGCTCTGAAGTTGTTTCACAGGGTTTTTCCACTCTGAACAAATGATGAAGGAGCCACTGAAAATACCTAAGTTTTTGCTATCAGCGGTTTACGTCCAAAAATATCAGTTTCGGCCTTTTGTAAACCCGTAAAGGTCAAAACCATAGCAGAGTTAGCTCTTGTAAAATCAAACATGCTGTTCTGCCGTGTCGAGAGAGGAAAAGGGGAGCAGTGCGAGGGAGGGAGGGAGGGAGGAGAGTTTGGAAGGTGTTATGTTGCAGCGTGGTGCCAGGGGAGCTGTGAGGCTTGGCAAAGAGGTGTGTGTTCACATCCCCGGTCTCACTGCCGCTGCCGGAGAAAGGGGTGGGATGGAGCGCGAGGGGAAAGGAGGGTGAGATGAATGGAAAGACAGTAGGCGGAGGGAGGCTGCCGAGACATACGCCAGGCACAATTTACCCATCTATCACTCTCCAGTGTTATTCAAAAGCTAAATGTGTGCCGTGGTTGCAGAAGGACCCGCAAGCACCTTGGGTTCATCGTATCATTGGGCGCGGGCGCATCTCTGAAATGACAACCCCTGAAAACATTTTCATCCCAGGTGTAAAGAAACCACTCTGCTGGGTTTGTACTCTGCAGCTGACCACATATAGCTGCAGGATATGAGTATGTAAGACTTAGCGGAAAGCTAGCAGTTGCTTGCAAACAACCACATGAGCGTTCACACCATATTTAGACCGACGTAGAATGACTTACGACGACCGTCTTTCCTGCTTGTTTTTGCAACATGCATTTTAAGATTGACGCAAATGCTGCAATGGTTGTGTTCAGCGTAAACTTGTGTTCCAGTCCAGGAAGTTCTGTGACCCGTTTCTGTCACAGGTTCACATCCTGAGACCCAGAATAAGGTGATTTACGTTTGTACGGTAGCTGGGCATAAAACAGTTAGCTTAGCGAACCGCACAGTCAGCCAATGATTACCTTTGAGTTCATAGTTGAGTAGTCTGACTCACCGGATGTAGACTGTGGGTATAAGTCTGCATTGGCTGCGTATCTCACGCTGCATTCTCCTCCCCTCACACTATCTGTTTTGCAAGTGTCCCGTCGCTGCATCCTGCTTTAGCGCCGCCCAAGACGATTGTGATTGGTTTTAAAGAACTACACTTAAGAGTGTTTTTTTTTTTTACCCCCCAGTAGCGGAGTGATGATATGTAGAGCCAGACCTTTCTTTAGAGCTGACATATCGCTGTGAAGTTAGGTCTGGCTATGCAGGACTAACGGTTAAGGGACCCCCTTTTCACATACACATAGTCAATGTATCCAATCTTCTTTTTCAATGATTGATTTAAGACCCCTTTAACCAAGTGCTCTGAGCACTTAATACAGAAATGAAGTGTGCTTTAGTGACTATGAGGGAATATTGTTTGGAAAAACAAAATATTTTGCAACTTTGCAGTTCACTATCAATATGTTTCTCTGCAAAACAAAAACAAAAAAGAGTCTATTTGAGCATCATGTTCAAGCCTTTTGAGCTTGAAGAGAAATTAGGTTAAATCGACAGATGAGATGGCAGACTTGTTGCTGAAGGTTTGTGTGGAAGCTCGTTGTTTGTTTGAATCAGCCATAACAAAACTTGAAAGATGTGAAGTCTGACAAAGTGTGATACTACCGGGCTTATGCTGTTGATTTGATGTGTGAAATGTTGTAAGAATAATATGTCCACCTCCACTGCACCGGCTCCGTTGTGAGCAGATTGTGTTGACATTTTCACACCAGCACAGGTGCACTGCAAAAAAATAAATATATATATATATATTTATTTTTTTTTTGGGGTGTTTTACATTCCTACACTATACATACTAATATATTATTAAGAGGGATTTTGACCAAATATTTGTGACAAGACAAAAGGCAAAATAAAGCTCAGATGAAGCAAAAGAAGGAAGAATGAAACGACTAAGACTATCTTAACAGCGCATACATGATATGGATATCAATAAAATATTGATATGTTAAGAACAAACTGATGATATGAAACGCATAGTGATCAAAGTTGAATTTGCCTGATTTCAGCGATAACATCGTTATCTTGAATTCCATTTACCACGGTAGTCTTCTAGTGAATATCTGATACCGTGACATCCCTTTGCACTTGTAAACAAAAGCATGCGGTGAACAAACACACACACACACACACACACACACACGAATGCTGAAGCAGAGAGTGAACCCCGGCACCCTGAGGCTGCCATTACCGCAGTGTGAAGTCAGCTGAGGTCATTGGGATGATTTTATGAATACAAACTATCTCGGATGAAGTATTCATAGCAAGAGGCTGCGGCCCGAGCGGTGATTAGTCAAAGATCTCTCCGTTGAAACGTTTAATTAGTCTCCCAGCTAATGCGAATAACTAATACTGCTTTTTTCAAACACAAAAGAAATAAAAGCCATTGATCGTGAGCGATCAATAGAAAGTCGCCCCGGGGGGGTTCTTAACGTTTGAACTTCCGTGAACATTTGAACATGGCTGTTTTACACTGCCATTCTTCTTGAATGCGCCTCCTCCTCCTCCTCCTCCTCCTCCTCCTCCTCTCTCTCTCTCGTGTGTGCTGTGCTTGAGTTGGGAGGGATACAGGGTGAGGGGGGTGAGTTTAGGTGAGGCGAGGAGGAGAAAGCAGGGTGATGACACCAGAGTGAAACTGAAGGTGTTGGTGCAGAGGGCTGGCGCTCTGTGGTTTGGGATTGCTGCTGATGTTAAGCGTGATCCGTCTGTCACTTTGACTCAGTGTCAACAGCGTTTGCCCCCCCCCCCCCCCCCCCCGACAGAAGCCTCACCTGCTGCTGGACCGGGGCCTGTGGTGTGGTGAGAAGAGGGGGCACAGACAGTTTGGTGTCACGCTGTCCACGGAGCGCGCTCTATTGGCTACACTGGCCACGCCCACCGCCACGTTCATGACCAAATTGTTGGAATTGCTCCCCGCTGGTTGCCAGTGGCTGTGCATGCCTTTCTCTCTGACTTCCCTCTGCCGCCCTTGTGCACATGAAAGGAATGTTGTCCAATTTAATGCTAATTTTCCTCATCGCAGGAGAGTCACTGTTTGGCTAACATAGGCTTGACAATGTAGATTAATATACAGTTCATTTGACAATGCATTATTTGATAGTAAAAATAAAATATATTTCTATTATTGTTTTCATTAGTGACTAGTCCAGTAAGTATCAGCAGGAAAAATAATAGTTTGTGCACAATTCTAATTTCTAATTAGAATGAAAGAAATTAACATAACAAAATGGTAATATTCATAATACTACTAATAATACAACTTATTTGTACCTTGTCATACAAGAAATGCAGCACAAAGTGATTTACAATAGACACAAAAAAAACCTTCAATGGAGGTAGTTAAACCTAAAGTCCAAAAATTTGACGTCTTGTGCACAATTAATGTTCGGTAACGAGGCAGAAGCAAACACAGACCCTCCCATCGTCCTAGGTCTCGATTACATTGAAAACTACAATTACATTACATTACATTACATACATTTTTTTTCCCCAGGTTTTAGGCTCACTGCAGGTCTAATCTCTGTGTGTTTTAAACCAGAGGAACCGAGGTTTAGATTTAGTTCCTTGCCTCCAAATAGACACATGGAGCATCAGGGTGATTTGCAGTCCTGGCCGTTGCTCACTGGTCAAACACAAACTTTTGCAGCTGCTACAACTTAAGCAAGCACTGGGTTTCCTCTTGTGTCAACATCAAGTCAAGGGTTTGACATTTCTTGTAACGCTTACTGACGTCAAAACGAAATTATAGTTTGACTTCCCAAATGTGAAAAGAGCAAGATAAAAAAAAAGACAAATTAGAGAGAGGATTATCTTCCACTGACGGGAAGCAAACGATCGCTTTGAATACGTTGATAATAGCAAACGGACACCTGTGGAGATTCAGCTTCTTTCCATCTCCGCATGTCTAATTTGCATCAATTCGCTACATTCATTAAAATATTGTTTGGCTACATTGTTGTGAAACATGAAATGCAAACGCAACAACTCTGTTGAAGCTTCTTTGTGTGTAAAGACTCATGTTTTTTTCATCCTTTTTAGAAGACTATTAATTAACCTGGTCTCCACGGTGGAAATGCAAGCAGTAATGGTGGGACAAAAAAATAAAGCGGCGAAGCTAAATACGAGCACATTCAGTGAGAACTAAAGCGTGCGTTTTGAGCTGCCCCATTTCTTTAGTGAATGTGGTTCTCGGTATTTTAAGCCACTGAAACGCAGAGCATAACCTGCTGCAAACGGTGTCTTCCTTCCTCATTTATCTTTAGCCGCAACCACCTCGAACCTCAGTTCCAATTGCGACAGCAATTTGACACTTATTCATGAGCACAATTTTTTTTTAAAAAGTGAAAAAAAAAAAAGAAATGACTCCGAGTTCCGTAGACCGCTCCAGTCCGTCTGAAAAAAGTTCTGCTTGTTATTTGATGCTGATTTGATTGATTTTGGCATCCTGGTCCTCTCCTAATGATGATGTTTTACAAAAAAAAAAAACTGTGCGAATGTTTTCCCCCGTCTTGGCAACTGTTCTCTTTGGCAAAGGCCGCTACGTTTTAGAGAGTGTGTGTTCTCGGCCAATCAACATTTATGATAGACTATCCCAGATGGGATGTTGCAGATGGTCGCATGATCTGGCCTCTACTGGGACAGTTTCAGTCCTACCCAAACAGTGTGCAATACTCATTTGTGAACAATATTAGACTTGCCAC
>NW_027176706.1:859181-879181 GCF_023349555.1 Cebidichthys violaceus
CATCAAGCACTATTCAAGATGAGGGTAAAAGGAAAAAAGAAAAGATAGACACAAGTATTGATTTAAAAAAAAATGTCTTGTTCTGTTATTTCTAAAGCTTGCATCTGTGTTTTTTTTGTTGTTTTTTTTCCCCCCCCTGAGCTGGCGTAGCGCCTCGGGTCACGGTTGAGGAGTTTACAGAATATTCTGCGATCGGTGTGTTTTACCTGTGTGTGTGTGTGTGTGTGTGTGTGTGTGTGTGTGTGTGTGTGTGTGTGTGTGTGTGTGTGTGTGTGTGTGTGCGTGTGCGTGTGTGTGTGCGTGCCCTTGCTTGTATCAAACCGCAGAATACATATGAGGAGGCAGGAGAGTCATATATCTGACGAAGTGCAGCCAATAAAGTATAATTCATGACTGTTACAGTGCCCGTGGATGGTAGTCATTACTCTTGTGTTGGTGTGCATGTAGTATATCAGGCCTCAAAACAACAGCCCTCATCACTATATTGATTGCCTGACAGTTTCTTTTTTTTTTTTTTTTCTTTTTTTTTTCCCCTTTTTTCCTTGAGAGAGCAACAGAGTGCAAGATACAGAGAAAGATAGATGTGGAAAAAAAAAAATCTCTTTCTCTTAACACTGCTGCAGCGCTACCGTTGTCTGGGCTGTGCAGGTGGTTTCATGCCACCGGTACTCATGCGTTCACTCTGACCCAGGCTAACTCCAATCTTCAGGCCAGTTATCCTCGAATACATACTGTATGTCCCTCATGGTTTCCTCCATTTAAGCCTCTTTACACACAGTACTCTGCATTGTTTACCGACAGCAAAGAGTTTCCCATGCAGGCTCCGGTCGCTTCTCCGCGGACGCGCTGCTGCTAATGCGTTGCATGCGAAAGAACGTTTTCACTGTGATCGTCCATCCGTCCGTCTCATCCGGGCGTCCCTGGGGGAAGAGAAAACCGTCTGTGGGGGCGTCTTGTCTGTCTCCTTCGGTGTTTCCTCGTCAGAGTCGCTTCACGTCAAATCTGCAGCGTTTGACAGATGTGTAGCTTAGTTAACACGCAAGTTCAACTTCAGGGAACTGCAGCATTTCCAGTATCGGCTGTATTATAGGGTCAAACCTATTTCCTTACTGTAGACTCTATACACAACTGCTTTCATTGGACCAAAACATGGCACACATTATCAAAAATCTCTTAAACAAATTTCACCGGCCCCATTAAATAAAGAAGTAGCCCAATTGGCTTGAAAACTAGACTGTGGCTAATTACTACTAGTATTTTTTTGTTGTTGTTGTATTTTGGGAGAACTAACCCTTTTTAAGAAGTTTTCATTTTGAGCTGTTATGAGTCACAAGTTTACATTCTGATGTTCTGAAATGATGCTATGGGTGATTGCTGATTACGCTCCTTTAGGTGCCGCATTTACTATTTTACAGGTGGAGTTTTTCAGGTATATATATATATATATATATATATATATATATATTTTTAGTTGTATGCTGTCGTATCAACTTATTTTCAGCGTCAAGGCATTTGCTTCATTCCACGTTCTCTCTCTGATCACCACTGCATATCTATTTTTTTTTCTTTCTTTCTTCATTTAATCAACCCCCCCACCCCCACCCCCCCCTCCCCCCACTCATGGACTGTTCATGGACTTGATGGAACCTCAGATTTTTTTTATACGACGGCTGATATATGGCCGTATTAAAGATGGGTGCTTTCCGTTTGACGAGCGTGGTTTAATCTAAATCAAGATACAGGTCCCTCGAGGCCGGCGCTGTAATCATGTCAAACTGGCGATACCGCTCACCATCACACTCTCTCCATCTCGCTTGATCATCATCTGCATTGCAATTATTGAGCGGCTTTAGATGGTATCTGGCTCTTAGGTAATCAGCAGGAGAATGGGATTAGATGTAACGTTATAGTTATGTTGTTAATATCAACGAGCTTGCGTCACACATCTCATCTGGCTGTGTGATATATAACATCTGGATTTGTGGCTTTTGCGTTTGGTTCAAGGTTAAAACTGTAGATCATTGATTATTTAAGCCCCCCAAAAAAAAAAAATAGAAAAAACCGAGTAGATGTGGAACGCAGTGAAGATAATTACTCACACAATAAATTAGTTTTAATGTGCGAGCATATATACACGCGTGCATGGCGATATTATAAAGTCTCTATATTACTTAATCAAGCAGTCATGTTAATTGCGTAATAGGCTTGTATATTTCCATGCTGTCTCATTTCATTTACATATTTACGCCTGTGTTAATGAGGAGGGCTAGATTAAAGAGGGGGAGGAGGGGGACGCGAGTGGCTCCTCCCTCAATATCACTGATTTATTTGTACTCGTTAAGCTGAATTGCACAGATCTGCATTCCGATCTGCAATAAGGAAAAAGGGATTGTATTGCATTTCATGGACACGCCACAGCCAACCGTACCGACCTGGATGATATAAGTAGCTTTTTTTTTTTGTGCGTAGTTTAAATGAATAAATTACCAAGACAGATGGGATATCTGGCTGAGGTAAAAAAAAAATTAATATGGCAAAATGGGAGGATGAATGAATTCTTTGGAAATTTGGAGTGGATGGAGTGAAGACTCCTTTATGAGGACGTCGTTGCCGCGGGGCCGCTTGTAGTAGCGAGCCTGTTCTCTCCGGGCTGTAGCAACGATGCAGAATAATGAAAATAAGTGTGTCCATTAGACCAGTTAATCTTATTTGGCCTGTAACATTGGTCTATGTTTTCATTCTAAACTAAAGGTCCCTTGTTCTCTGCTCTTTTTATACGCACATGTACTGTAGAAACACACACACACACACACACACACACACACACACACACACAAAGACGCACATGCACAATCCCAGCCTTCATGCAGACACAGTGATTTAGCGGTCACACACAGACAGTGGCTTCATATCTCTGTTCTCTTGCTCCTCCAATCCTCCCGCCTCCTCCTTTTCCTTCTCCTCCTCCTCCTCCTCCTCCTCCTCCTTCTCCTCCTTCTTTTCACAAAACAACACAGGACTCTTCTGAGCCCCGAGGAGAAAGAGCAAAATTTACAAGAGGAACACAGGGGATCAGTGGTGCTGTTGTATGCTGTTGAACAGCACCCCTTTGACTGGGAACCAGAGGTCAGGGCATGGCTCCCAAAGCCTGCTGGGTCCTTTGGTGCGTCTGTGTGTGTGTGTGTGTGTGTGTGTGTGTGTGTGTGTGTGTGTGTGTGTGTGTGTGTGTGTGTGTGTGTGTGTGTGTGTGTGTGTGTGTGTGTGTGTGTGTGTGTGTGTGTGTGTGTGTGTGTGTGTGTGTACGCATGCTTGCGTTTGTGTTCTTTTTAACGTGTGTGTCAGCCTCGGGGAGTGAAACCCCGCCTGCTAATGATACGGGAAATTCACAAACTGTTTTTGTGGCAAACTGAAGTCACATGACGGCACAGCCTGTGCATAATCTTTTTCATACACGCTGCAAACTATAGTATCTGGCTCGTGTGTGTGTGTGTGTGTGTGTGTGTGTGTGTGTGTGTGTGTGTGTGTGTGTGTGTGTGTGTGTGTGTGATGTGCTGGCATGGCATGGGGGATGAACAGTTAGCTTATGTGTGGTGAGTGACATTGAGAGATACTCTCACAACAGAGTTTCACTTCATTCCCCACCACTCCATAAGTAGCTTATATCCTCTTTAACACCAGTAAATAGTGACAACAGTCAGTTTAATAAGATTAAGCCAGTAATTTTCATCAAAGTGCCCCCTGTGGACAGGGTGTTTTTTGGTCTTTGTTGGGTTCAACTTTACCACCACACGCAATGTGTCCCCATCAAGGATTTGTTCTAGTTTGGGATAACATTTGAGTTGTACTGATGCACTCAAAGACCTCTCCGTCCAATTGTAGGCAGAAGTTGCCTAACATCCCACCCACTACATACTGACTGTCAGCAGATAAAGGGCAACAGATGGACTGTAGGATGCTTCTTTTAGCATGAAATGTAAAACACAGGATGTGAAAGTAGACTGTGAAATAAAGGACCATAGATGTAGGCCCAACTGTCTTGAGACGTAGGGTGCAGAATGAATTATATATATATATCGACATAGAACTAAGAGTGGAGGGGGGAAAAAAATAGATCTATGTAGTACACAGGGCATGAAATATGATAAGATGTTTGACTTAGGTCAGATATCGTAGGTTGGAAGGCAATGGAAGGATATATGATGTAAGATGTTTGAGTGTATGCATGTGATGAGGGATTTATAAAACGCACGACTAGCGAAGCAGAAAATAGGACGTTCGTTTGGAACATGAGATGTAGAATGCATGCTGTACTGGACATGATAGCAGTCCATTGATTTAAGATGTAGGGGAGGATGAAGCACGTGCAGTAGGATATGTATTGAACAGCAGAGAAAACATGGCTTTTTAGGGCGTCAAATACCAACGCTTCGTCACGCCCCTCGACGTCCAATATCGACGCACAAGGCAACCTTAAGCACCTGTATGAGACGCACCAGGTAACTACAGTGTAAACCTATCTGCGTTAATATTACAAGTGTTATGACATTACATTACAGTCATTTAGCAGACGCTTTTATCCAAAGCGACTTACAATAAGTGCATTCAACATTGGTAATCAAAAGAACTACTAGTCACCAGAAGTCATGAGTACATTTCCTTTTCCAAACAAGCATCTAAGAGCATGAAGCAGAGCATAACTCAGAGCCAAAGTACAGAAACAAGAAAAACAGTTAGTGCTATAAGTAATACGAATACAATAAGAGCAACAAGCTAGTATGAATACAATAAGTGCTGAGTGGAAGGCTCAGGGTAGCACTTCCTGAAGAGGTGGTTCTTCAGCCTGATGAAAGATGGGCAGCGACTCCGCTGTCCTGACGTCAGTGGGAAGTTCATTCCACCACTGTGGGGCCAGGACAGAAAACAGCCGTGACCGGGTCGATCGGCCGCCAGGACCTCTGAGCGACGAGGCGACCGATCGCCCCGAGGCAGCAGAGCGAAGTGGTCGGGGCGGGGGTGTAAGGCTTGACCGTGGCCTAGTTTAAAGGCGAAGTTTAAAGGCTAAAAATCCCACTCATGGTGGGAGGAAGGGGGCGGATGGGTCAAACAAACACAGGACTTTAACCCAGGATACCGGTGTTCATGTCCCAAACTGTTGTTTTTGTTGTTTTTTAAAGTTACATCAATACTATTTAGCATGCCAGAAAAAAAAAAAAATGTAGTATGTCCCAGTACATAGTCTGTCAAATGCAGTACGTAAAAAAAATGCTTGGATGTTCTACTACATCCGGTCACATTTTTTGCTGGGTCAAAGCTCAGGGGATCAAATTTTCAAGGTGCAACGTTATGATGAAGTAGTGTGTCCCACTGAAATGCATACTGCATGCGACAGTACAGACTTTTATAAGAGCAGCTAAAAGAGTAGAAAAAAGAAAAATGATGGGATTTGGAACGCAGTGTAGTAGGTATGTTAGACGTAATACATTTGCAGTTTGTGGGATGTGAGACAAAAAAAAAAAAATAGTTCTGCAGAAAATAGCATGTAAGTGATAGAGTAAAGGCTGTAAGATGCAGGACTGGGAAGATAATGTAGGACTAAAGCTGTGTCTTATACAGCAGGCCTGGATTTGATTGTTTCTGTATGTATCTGATCTCAAGATTTGAACGGGGATCTCAACTACCTTATCCAAAAGATGATACGAATAGCAGGTATCTTGATTCTTCTGGAACCCTAAGATGAAAACTGACAACTAAGAGGACGATTCCTTCGCTAACACGAATGATGGTCGAGGCTGACTAGTTTTTAATGCATATGATACAGGGTGGAGAAGCAACACCAAAACACCATTTGGAGTCGCTGAGATGACTTGGAGCAGGGGGGGGTTGGGGGGGGGGGGACCTCCATAACGGCTCAGCGGTTGAACGGATGGATGGAGTGGAGGAGCTTCGGGGCGTGCAAGTGTTTCATCTCCAGTCTGGTACTCCAAAAGGTGTAAGTAAGTAATGGGTGCGAGCTGCCTTCTAACATCCCCATCATCACTTTAGTCAACACCTGCACCTGAGGTTGCACAACATACACACTCCTATCTGCACACACACACACACACACACACGCAAACACAACCCGAAAGCACTTTCATGACACCAGAAAGCAAGTGTTAAAGGCAAAAGCCTGCAAGGGTCAGAAGTCACCAGCTAAGGGGCCCGAAATCATGTCGGACTGCACTTATCCTATTCCGAAGCCCTAACATCACATATCTCAAACAGATGTGCAAGCCCTGTTTTATTACTGTTGATGGTATTCAGGAAACTCTCATTGATATATACCCAGTGGCAAGGTGATAGTCCCCGTCCCTCCTTAATTCAGTCCTCCCAGCCGTCCAGGCTGCCTGAGTGCTACCAGCAGAGCAGTGATGGATGACGCAAGGCTCATTAGGATAAGACAACAAAATCAATAGACCTAGCGCAGAGGTGTCAGCGCCTAAGACACGCCAGTAAAAACCACACTGATAGTCTATTTGCCAGCAGTGAAGTGTGTCTGAGTTTTGGTGTTTGTGCGTGTATGTGTGTGTGTGTGCGTGTATGTGTGTGTGTGTGTGTGTGTGTGTGTGTGTGTGTACCTGCGCCTGTGTGTGGCTGTGGACGGGGAGCAGTTACGGGCTGAGTGATTGATGCTGATGGATACGGGTAATGGATAAACTCAAATATAAGAGCTCTCAATAGGGGGTTTGTGTGTCCGTGTTTGCGCATGAGATGAAAGGGAGGAAAAGAGTCGCATACTGGGGGGAGAATAAAGACCGGGTTGGAGCCGCTGTTTTCCACACAAAACAATATGCTCGCTCTTTTAAAAGCGTGATATTAAAAAAAAAAAAAAAAAAGAAGTTAGTGGAGTCATTGTTCCTCTTCTGGATACAGATACCCATGCCATAAACAGCCCATTGTCTGAGATCTACATCAGCTCTTATCTGTGACGGGAACTCTCTTCTCCCCTGTCTGAAACTTCCTTTATGCTCTAAGGCACATTACCGTACTGCAAAGAATATCCACCAAAACAAGTCATTCAGTCGAGGGTTGCCTCTTTAATCTGTACCTTCCTAAAAGGACTTTGCTTATTTTCTTCATATCTGGATTTGTAGCTTTGGATTTGTTTCATCATGCGTGTCAGAACTGTTTCAGCTCAGTTTATTGATCGTTATCAACGGGATGAAACTGCATTGGAGACTTTTGGTAATTCTTTTTTTTTACAGTACTGTAATATCCTAATAATGTTCTCGGAAGCTGGCTTGTTATTTGGCACTAATTGTAGGTCAAATGTGACAAGTCATCAATTCCATTTCATTTCAAGTGTTACCCAGAAAGCATTTCAGTCAGGTCAAATTGATCAAGCAAAACTGTGACATTTAAACAAGTAATCGACAAATGTACAAACTTTATTTGGGTTTTAATTGGTGTTGGTTCTTCGAAAGAGAATTCCGCTGCAAATCAGCAACTTTCTGATAAACTCAACTCACTGTTTCTCACAAACATAAAATCTCTGTTTCTCCTCTAATCAGAACCAAATTATAAAGTAGATTCCAGAACCTCCCTCGGGGATTATGAACAAATAACAAATAACAAATAACAATAAAGTTTTACAGATTTCAAAATAAAGAAAACTTCCACAAAAAAAGAAAGAAAATATTTGAACACTGAACACGGGACAAAACCAACTTTTGTCCTGGACCATTTTTTGCAGCGGGCCTGAAGTGATAGCGGCGTCTTATCTTCGGGAGGCGGTAATTTATTGTTGCGCACGCTGTCACCGAGATGCCTTAATGCTTATCTGTTGTTCTTGCAGTCAAGGCTGCACACACATGTGCAGAACTGCACGTGCGCACACCTACACACACACACACACACACACACACACACACACACACACACACACACACACACACACACGTATGTACATACGCAGTGAGGAAGGTTGTGGGGATAGATAGTTGTTGACAGTTTGCTGTTTGTGGTCTCGCATGTAGCAGATGTCTTCCTGTGTGAGGCTCTGCTCAGTTTTCTGTTGAACCAGAGTCGTAATGATTTCCCTGTGTGACCCGCAGCGCCACTGCGGCAGACGGCAGACTATAGACGCTGACGACTCCACTTCATATAGTAAGGGTTAATACCAGCCTTTTTCCCCTCTGCTACTACCCTGCGCCCATCAAGATTATGGACTTGAATGACTTTCTCAGTAGTAATGGAATTCCCAAGTAAAGTTCATTCAATGGATCCCCACTCTACTCCCCCAACAGTCCAGTAATTGAATTGAAATCAAACATAATTGGATTGCTGTAGGAATGCCACTGAACAGTGTGTATTCTCCTGGGAAGGGGACGTCGAGCACAGGACACCGTGTGTGTGTGTGTGTGTGTGTGTGTGTGTGTGTGTGTGTGTATGAATGAGGCTGTATAGATGGACATGAGGCGACACTCGCCGATCAATTTGATGAGATTAACTACGGGCGCTCGGATTCGGTGGGTTCGGCGTGGAGGACGGTTCCCAGCGTGCCGTCGGCATGCCGACAGTCACACAGGAGCTGGACCTCACTCCACTCTGCCGTCACGTCACACAGACGGACGAGCAGAACGTCCCGTACGAGACGCAGCACATTTACACAGTGAGAGCCTCTGATCTGATGCACAGCACACAGTCTTCTGTACTGAGATCTGCTGAACTGTACTTTATACTGGAATCTACTCATGTGTGATGTACTTTATTCTACTCTGTTTTACTTGAGATATACTCTCTGTTTACTCCACCATACTTTAACACACTCTACCCTCTTTAACACTTTCATACTCTACCCTATTATACTATTCTAGTCTCTACTCTACCCTATTTTACTATTCTATTCTCTGCTCTATCTTATTCTACTCTTATAAACTCTACTCTATTCTCTACTTTACCCTTTTGTACTCTACTCTGCTTTCATTCTACTCCCTCTACTTTACTTGCGTTTTACTCAACTCCTGTGTACTCTGCCATGCTCTAGTACTCTGTACTCTACTCAGCCCTACGTTTTACTGCAGCTTCACTGTTCACCTTTTTACTCTACCGTTCTCTTCTATACATACTTTACTATACTCTACTCCACTGCTTTACTCTCAGCTAAAGTCCTCCCTTTTGTACTTCACTCCTTACCACCCTCTACTTTGTTCAACTCTACTCTACTGTGCTCTCTTTACTTCTCTCTACAGTGCTCTATTCACTCTACTTTGCTTTACTTTAGTACGTTTTCGTCACTCTCTGCTGTACTCTATTCCACTGTTCTTTACTTTACTTCCTTGAACTTTTCTATGTTCTACTCTACTCCAAACTCCATCTCAGCTCTGTACTCTACTCCTTGCTACTTTACTATCTGCTCTACTCCTTCATATACTCCACTGTACATAACTCTACCATACTCTTCTCCTCTTTCCTGTCTTCTATTGTATTTTATTGCTTTGTAAATTGCTTCTTTCATCTCTTCTGCTCTCTGCTGTACTAACTATACTCTACAATATTCTTTGTCCAAACTGCACTCTTCTAGAATACTCTACTCTACTCTACTCAGTCTATTCTACTCAGTCTATTCTACTCCCCTCCCCTCTACTCGGCTCCATTACAAACCTTCATTGTTCTCTTCCCTACTATTTCTCTCTCTACCTAACTCTCTACTCTTTTCTGTTCTCCTCTGTTCTCTGCAAACGTTCAGCCCGACTCTATTTCACTTTAATCGCATCTCCTTCACACGGGCCTGTTGTTTATTTGGCTGGGCTTGTTTTCCTTGTTCGGCTCAGTTTCCTCTAATTTCTGCCTTTTGGTTTTGATCACAGCCATAATGAAAGACAAAGACTTTATGCACTGATGCCATTATAACCAGCGTCGCCGATGATGCCACATTTGTTATGACTGGAGCTTTTGGGGTGGGGCTCCGATACGCTTCCAAACGAACGTAATTACCCAAAAATGAACGTTTTGCTCCCTTTTGCCTACCTTTATCTTATGCTACAACAATTTTGAGTTGAATAGATCTGCCCATACTCTTCTACAAAAGACATGCCGGGTGAATGCTCCTTTCTCTTGCTCTCCTCCACAGGAGGGTCAGACTGTAGGATGAAGAAGTGTGCAGATGCCGCCTAAATCCTCCTGCTTGAGGACACTTCAGCAGGGGTTTGAAGTGTCGGCTACGGTAAGTGTATGAAAATATGTTGCGCATTACTTCCTCTGCTGAAGTGGACAACATTTTCCGCTTGTCGACCTTTAAATTCAAATCGCAGCCCGATGGTGAATTTTTTCTCTTTCTGCTTTGCAAGCATCAGTTTGTCGGATTAGAAAGTCCAGGTAGGCCTCGAGTCTCATTATTTAGAATGAATACCGTCCAATTTTAATCAGCGTCCAACCGAGGGAGTTGGGGGCATCCCAAGGGTCTGTATTGTACACGAAGTCTTGATTTTGCCCAAGGTTGTTCTCTAGATATGAGCAACTCCAACTTTTTCCCCTTGTGTCTTTTTTTTTTTTTTTTTTCTCATTAGAACTCGTTTCGGACTTCATTTTAGCTGTAGGGTCCAACAGGCCTCCAATTAGATGGACGACAGAATTAATGAAGTCTGTTTCTCTCTCTCTCTTTCCCTCTCTCCTCCTCCTCCTCCTCCTCCTCCTCCTCCTCCTCTTCCCTTGCTCTATTTATCCCAGTGCTCAAGGGGACACCCGGTCTGGATTCAGTCAGTGTGGCGGCGTTTCTTCTCTTACTAAATTAAATATGTGTAATTGATGGTTTCATAAACAGAGCTAACCTTGCCAGCAGCGAGCGGGAGCTGCCGCTGAGGAGGTCCATGTGAATATGTATTGTGACAGAGCCAGAGACTTGCTATCCACAAGTTCCTAGCTTCTCCACTTGGAATGAGAAGCAATATATTGACTACAACAGTTGCTCGCATGACATAATGTCTCCAGCAGACAGCCTCAGCTAAAAGCAGACAGCATTGTTCTTAGGCATAGTCTCACTCACAGGATGTTCTCTCTCTCTCTCTCTCTCTCTCTCTCTCTCTCTCTCTCTCTCTCTCTCTCTCTCTCTCTCTCTCTCTCTCTCTCTCTCTCTCTCTCTCTCTCTCTCTCTCTCTCATTGTGTTTCCTTTACCACTATGAAACCGGAGAGATGAAAGCAGTGTGAACTATACAGACGGAGACATAAAGGCCGTTCAACATAAATGTCAGCTGCTGTACAGTGAAAAGCATGCATTTACAGCAGCCGAGTGGGAAGATAAACAGTCTGACACAACATGAACAAGAAGAAACGCGTCACTGAAACACTTGTTAAAAGGACACGTTCAGCTCCTCAGGCTTTCAACGTCAACCGTAAACACATCGCCTTCATACACTTTTGTTACTTTATCGCCGTGTGTACGTTCACACACCGGTTTGATTCTCCACCATCTGTACTTTCATGTCAGAAAAAAAAAAAACATTTTCTGCAACAGCCTAACTTATTATAAAACATAAAAAGTGAAGCAGACAATTCCGGATGACATATTTTTTTACTTACAACAGATCATATTTTCGTACAGTTTGCCGTTTTTTGAGTCATGACGAGACGGCGCATGAATGCAGCGCAGATTTACAGCCGTCTTGAGTTTCCCCGCGGCACATAAACGCACCACACGATCTGTGGATGTCTGGTTAATGTTGCATCATCCAGATTGCAGTACCAGTATCGCATACTGAACCGATACGGACTCAAATAGCTGGGTGACGTATCTGTGACAACAAGGTCTATCTATTCAGTATATTCTCTACACAATAGATTCTAATTTAAAGTTTTGCCCAGATGTTGTTGCTGCATTAAAACAGTTTTACGCTTGTCAAACTGTTGAAAATGTTTAATGTCTTTTTCATAAAGTTGCTGGTTTCAACAATTCAATCTATTTATATCTACTGTATGTATTTTACAAAATTAGGAAAGCAATGTTTAAGTCAAAGCCTGATGTTTTCTTCCAGGTATCAGTATCGGTACTATTTTCACTCACCAGATGAATTTTTTTGGGGGGCCACAGGGGGCAGCATATCAAGTGGTCATCAAATAATTCACCTTATGAAATGTATTGTTTAACATCTCACATACATTGAGGTTGTGTTTCTGATCACATTGTGAACGGAAGTCCAAGATTCACTCTCTTTTAGCTCTGATTTTGGTCTCCACACACTCCTGTTTGCAAACATCTGTTTCTTTAGCTGCTGTGCTTTATTATGTAAAAGCAGCTAACTGCTAACTGTGCCTGCCTGTTGTTTGGTAGCTCAGGGGAACTATATGAATGGCCTTGTAATTCTCCGTTGATCTGTCAATACCAGCAACCCTTTTCACATTAAACATAATAGTGTATTCATTGTTAATACAGAACTATTGATTAGAGCAGCTTTAATGTCCTCTCTTTAGTGGCTGGTGTGTGTGGGGGGGGGGGGATGTAGACACTGAGGCTCTGGCGACTTGTATAATCACTCTTCATCTTCTCCTATTCATGAAGATTTTCTAAAAGTGCTCACACCTGCAACTACAGTTGTATTCACATTTGCGAGTCCTGTTTGAAACTCCTGTTTGAGGCGTGTTTATGGGTTTATTTCCCATAAATATGTAATTTAGAGCAGCTCTGATGCAGATCAACGCTTTTACGCCGCAAAATGTTTGCTCTAATACAAATATCTCGCCTACAAGGGCAATGAGACGTCACCTTGTATGGCTAAAGTATAACGAATGCATAAAACAGCTTATACACGTTTTTTTTTTTTTTTTTTTCCTGCAGTCCTACTATCAATAACAGAGACATATCCATTAGTGCGGGAGAGGCTAGTGCGGGGCAAACACTCCCTCTAGCATTTAAACAAACCTCCACTGGGACTCATTCTCCCAGACTCCCCTGGGGCGGGGGACACACCAGAGCCAGACCCATACTGCACTGCTGGGATGTGTCTCCTTCACGCCTGCAGTGCTTCTAGCAGCACAGGGGCAGGGAGACGCACAAAGACGGAGAGAAAGGAGGGGAAACGACGCACATCGGGGAGCACGCTCGTTTACGCCGCCACTGCTGTGTTTGCCTAGAACCGCTCGGTCGGGGTTGGGATATTCAAATTAATGAATAAGAGTGAGGAAAGTGAAAGATGAAAAATGTGCCGGGAGAGGCTCTGACTTTGAGTAATGCTGGTAATTGGAGGGAAACATATAGGAATGCAGTGGGCATGTTTTAGCAAATGAATGTGGAACAAAACCCTTCCTGGTGCATGTCTCATTACTTATTGCATCTCTGAGTTGGGACAAAGAAAGCTGCAGTGCAAACACAATTTTTTCTTTTCTTCCCCACAATCCAATGCTTTGGAATTGGGAATGGAGCCAGCTGTGTATGGCACACCGCTGTATTGTCAATTTATCAAGTGTGTTAAAGCTGCAGTGCAGCTGATATTTTTCTGTTAGTGTGTTACGATCTTATAGCTTTGTCTGATTTATCTGCTGTCTGGCTTCAGTACTCTCCTGTGTGTTTAAGTGCTAATTAGAGTACAACACACACACACACACACACACACGTGCGCACGCACACACACACGTGCACACTCGCAATGGAAAGACCACAGGCTCACAGGTGATATAGACAGTGTTTTATCACAAGAGAAAAGTGGGTGTTGCACCAAAAAAGGGCCCTAAATTACTGGTGACATCTCAAACAACAAAGGCTCACCCACACACACACACACACACACACACACACACACACACACACGTAACCACACACATGCTGTAGGGATGCCTATATACTGAACACTCACTCACATACTCTACTCTATGGGACAAATAAAGTGTTCCTGTATTGGCCAAAAACAATCTTGGTTCTTCTCTCTTATCATTTTTCTTTCATGTTTTGGAAATCACTCCAGTGCTGGCCTTCCATTTGTCTTTTTATCCCACTCTTAAAGATCCCCCTTTTCCTCCCCTCTTTTTACTGACCCCCCAAACACCCCCCCCCCCACACACACACACACTCCCTCCCTCCCTCCCTCCCCTACCATCAAGCCCTCCACACCCCAGACCCCCTTTAGCTCGCCACAGCTCCGTATGTGCAGTAATCCTGGATGCCTTGGAGGGAGAACTGCACCGAATCACTCCATAAATGTATGAGTGTCCAAAATGAAGAGGAGCTGAGAAATGTGTGGGCAGCGGGCTGGGAAGCATGTCCAAGCTTACTAACAGGATGGGGCGGGGGGGGGGGGGGGGGGGGGGGTGCACGGCGTGGGCGGGGTGGTGCTGTAAGTGGATGTGTGGGCGGTTGGGGGGTGTTGTAGGGAGAAGGGAGACGGACGGAGGCTCGGATGAAATGTCAGACTCGACAGCAGGGATGTTTTTTTTTTTTTTTGCAATATTTATTTTGAAATGTGGGCAAAATGTGATCAGGATTTTGGCCTCAATCCTCATCTTTTTTTCTTTTTTTTTTTTTTCTTTTTTTTACTCTGATATCATGCATCCAGGCTCGGTACCATATTGTCTTTCAGAGTATTTGAGGCAGTGCAGCAGTTGGGGTTAAGCGTCCTCCTCACACTTAAAGTCAAACCTGACCCGCGAGAGGGTTTGTGGTCCAGAACCATTGGAGAAGCCGTTTGGAAACGGGACAGGCGCTTTTGAAAAGATACTTGGCAGGTTACTGGATGAACCATCTGTCAATCAAACTCTTTTCCATCGAGGAAAAAGGTCCTCGGCGTCGTCCTCTGCTCTTCTTTCAGTGAACAAACATTCTCCACTTCTGATAAAAACTGATGTCAAATATCTCGGAACGTGGCAACGTTGGCAAAAAAGGAAGTCGGATTACCGCTTTTATGTTTCTTGCCACGTTACACAACGCAACCCAATCCCCACCATTCTGCTAAAACCCCGCACAATGGCTCAGCATTGTATGATTAAGGTTAGGAAAAGGTCATGGTTGCGGCAGTTGAACTGTAGTTAAGGTACGGTTAGGGTTAGGAAACGATCACACTTGGTAAGGGTTAAGAAAAGACTGTGGTTGTGGCAGGTAAGGTGGAAAAAAAAAACAACAACAAGAAAATGACATTGTTTTTCATGCACTGATCATTTTGAGATTTTGCTTCCATAACATGTCTGCTTTCAAGCAAGTGGAAAGAAAAACATCAATTATAAAACACTCAGGGTGTTTATTTTACTGCTTTGTGTACATGATCAGCAGATTTCTCCAAAATTCACCAACAGTTAGCGTTAGATAAAGCCTCATTTGCATACTTCAACATAACATTTCAGGAAACTTGTAATACAAAAGATGATATTGTAATGGGAGCGTTTCATGGTGATGTATGTATTAATTAAAATGTTTACGCTGTTAAATATATATATTATATATAATACATGCGTTAAAAGGCCGTTACTTTTAAAAAGAATTTCAGACTCCTCCGAGAATCTCCTCTTCAATCCACCAAACTTTCCACTTTAATTCCTCTCTATATTCTGAAGGTTTTCACAGAGGGGTTTGTTCATCTATCATTCATAACCGGATTCATACAACATGTTATTCCTAAAAAAAACATGGCGAAAATAAATTGTTTTTCATGTCTGTAGACGGTATTTTCTGATTTATGGAGTGATAAAAAGAGATATCCAAAATCCCCCTCGGTAAAAACTTTTGAGACCGTGTCAACAAATTGAAACATGAATTATGAACGTGGCTATTCGACATAATAAGCACATATTTAACGAGATAATGCCCAATTTGGATACTTAAGCTTACATTTCCAGAACATTTGTGATGCAAAAAAAAATCTATTAGTAAAGTTTTTCTTTCCTTATTTCCCCATGTGAGCCATTAAACTACAGGTAAGATATGGTTAAGGGTTGGAAACTATAACACAAGGTTAGAAAAAGATGATGTTCACGGGAAATAAAAGGGTGATTATTAGTTGCAAGGCGGTCTCAACACTCCAACCCTCCAACCCTCCACCATCGTGCTACTTAAAGGGCACGGTACTTTCTGCACTGACATTGGACATTGGCATTGAAGGTAGAATAAATCTTGCGGTGCGGAATCGTTTAGCATAAATTCCCAAGGACTCCGGGGCTGAGCGATATCACCCTGTGTCCAGATCTCACAATTACTCTGGCGAGAAGTCGTAGAAACGATGGCCAAGAGCCCCAAGTTGTAATAAACCAAACTTTTCCTTTAAACTCTATTTCCATTTACCCCCAATTCCAACGCCTCTCCCGCTACCACATGTGTCGACGGTCGTTGAAGAAGTAGAGATTATTGCATTTATGTCTTTTTTTTATTTACTTACAGCGACAACCATGCTGATCCAGGGCTTTGACCTGCCCGCCATCACTTCCTGCATCCCCCACTTCTGTGTTGCTTTCGCTTCCCTCTTAAGGACGCATACTTAAAGGTCACAGGTGAAGTCATTTAGTTGGCTTGAATTATTCATATTCAGCGGGATTGAATCGATGCATATTAATAACAATAGTGCAAGGGGGAAATCATATACGGGCACCTGTCGAAATCCACATGTGTGTGTGTGTGTGTGTTAGATAGCGCGGATCAATAGAGCGTATACAACAGCCGGAGAAAGAGAGACTTGTTGAGTTGCACTTTTATGCCAAAAATCTTGAATTATAGAGGGTCAAGACCAGCAAGAAACAGAGCCTGAGGAGTATTTCATGGAAGGCTTGTGAGCTTATTCCTCCCTTGGTGTCTCTTTCTCTCTCTCTCTCTCTCTCTCTCTCTCTCTCTCTCTCTCTCTCTCTCTCTCTCTCTCTCTCTCTGTCTCCATCCCTCTCCCTCGTCCTCTCTCTCTCTCTCGCACCTCAGTCCTATTGGAATGATGCACATTTGTTCGCCCTGTCACATCTTTGCCACTCCTCCCTCATCTATTCTCTCTTTTGTCTGTCTTTTTCTTAAGCCCCCCCTCTCTCTCCCCCCCCCCCCCCCCCCCCCCCCCCCCCCCCCCCCCCCCTACTCTTCTCCATCCCTCGCTGACTCTAGATGACTACAGGGGAAGTTATTTGGAGTTCAGGTAGAGTTCAGACGCAGACCCGGTAGCCTCGCACCATTCTCCGCCGTCTAAGCCGAGCACGTGAAAGTCTCACCTGGGCTTCCTCTTGACACGGGATCAGCCTCGGAGCTCAAGGCTTCAGGAACCGTAATTCGGTCCCCTGTGGCTCGGACTTTGCGTTTGATCAAATGAGCTGCCGCGTCGACACGTCACATCGGGCTCACTTGTGTTTGATGGCATTTTCTTTTGCTTTTTAAAGCGTCGATTGATTTGGAGACAATAGGCCCCTGAGCACCACGTAAAAAGGCCCCCCCATCTCGTTCAGACAGCCGGTGTAGTCATCTTGTGTCTCTTTGTAGTGGTTTTGGATCTCTTTTTAGTCATTCTCTGTCTCTTTGTAGGCGTTTTGTGTCTCAATGTAGTTGTTTTGTATCTTTTCTTTAGTCATTTTCTATCTTTTTAACCAATTGGTGTCTCTTAGTAGTTGTTTAAGATCTCTATGTAGTCTTTTTGAAGTCGTTTTGCATAGTTATTGTCATTTTGTGACTTCCTGTCGTCTTTTTTAGTCTCCTTTTAGCCATTCTGTGTGCCTTAGTTTTAGTTTCCTTTTCAGTCTTTTTGAAGTTGTGGATCTTTTTCGTTGTGCTGTGTCTTCTCTTGGGTTTTTTGTGTCTCTTTTGAGTCGTTTTTTTATGTCTTCGTGTGGTCGGTTTGTGTGTCGGCGTAACTTTGTTGTTGTTTTTTGTCTTTTTGAAGTCGTTTTGGATCTTTTTAGTCGTTTTGCTGGTCTTCCTGTGCTCGTTTTGTGTCTTCCTGTTATTTGCTTTGTGTCTTTTTCAGCAACATTTTGCAGGTGAACTCTCAGAAATCTCAAATGCTGCTGTTGGTTGAAAAACTGCTGATGAACTTCACTATTTAGTACAAACTCGAGATGAAGAGTGGCTACTGTGGTTACTGTCGGCTCAGTTGTGCAGTAATAACAAGGAACTAATCAACAAAAACAAATATGTGGTCTGGTTGGCAGAAGCTGAATGTGAATAGACTCTGATCAAGAGAACGGGGACACGGTCAGGACAGCTCATGTATTAAATGACCTCTGTGACCTTCCTATAAGAAATGTCCACAGTCACTTTAACGACCAGCTCTGGCCCTTGGGCCCCTGGGCCTTTTTCTCGATGGGCCCATTCAGTAATTGTTCCATGCTTCTTTTTTTTTTAGGGGAAAAAGCATCAGGAGTTATCAGGAATCCACACAGCAGCTCAATAATGAAACTCTATTAGAGCAGTGAGCCGACAATAAGGGCTAATATACAGTAAGTATGCATGGCACGACGTGTTGCTCAGAAGAACAACATTACAAAGGGGCAAGTCATGTGTGTAATTGAAGATCCTACATTTCAGCCCGTTACGAGGACCTTCAGTGGCTCTCCTCCTCCGTTTGGCAAAGCTCACCCTTGCCTCCTAGTGGCCAGGGAGCAGGTTGCACCTCTTTGAATGGAGGACGAGAGTTGTGTGTGTATTTTGCACGTGGCGGTGTGGGTGTGTCGCTGCCAAGGAGCTGTCCATCCAGTCCCTGTGCGTCCTGTAATCTGCCTGACACGCGCGAGGCCCCCAGTGACTCTCTGTTATTAGGCCCATTAGACGGTCCGGGATGAGGTTGAATTTTTATTAGCTCGGGCGAAAGGCGTGCGCCACGCGCACGTGCGAGTGCGCGCGCGTGTGTGTGTGTGTGTGATGAGTATGTAATCTGTCTGACACCAGCCAGCCAAGAGGGAGCGACACTCGAGGGATGACGGATAATAAGTCGGCATGCACGGACCAGAGACGGCAAACCCGGAGTGACTGCACG
This sequence comes from Cebidichthys violaceus, assembly GCF_023349555.1. Classification (NCBI taxonomy): domain Eukaryota; kingdom Metazoa; phylum Chordata; class Actinopteri; order Perciformes; family Stichaeidae; genus Cebidichthys; species Cebidichthys violaceus. Next base: position 878,070 of record NW_027176706.1, read on the forward strand.
GCAGCGGCGCCTGATTTATTTTTTTTTCCCGCAGTCGCTTGTTGGCGAATTAAGGCGTTGATGGCAAATGTGCATCTGTCACGTCTAAGCGTCCCAGTTAGATCTTTCTCAACTCACCGCTCCGATCACCAAATGTAGCAACTCAAGCCGCAACCCAACTCCATTGGCTGCATTTCCTATTCAAGTCAGGCCTCTAATTCCACAGCATTCTCTTTTCTCTCAGCCATATCGTCCCATTCCACACTCATTTGTTGCCCCTCTATCATATCACAGTGCATTTCCCAACCAATAAACGGAGGCACTCTTCTGTAGAAATGTATTTATCTTTCACATAAACTCCATTCCGGCTCCACTGGTCTCTCTCCAGTAGCTCTCGCTGGCACTTAATTTCTATTAATGGTTCTGCAACCGGCGCTCGAATCCAATCCACTGCTAGTCAGGCACATGAGGAAATATGCATTGGCAATTATCCTCTGTAATGTGCATGGGCCCTGACCACTAATGCATCTGTGCTCATTGTGTGTTGCGGGGAAGTATTGTGCGCGCATACATTAGCGGTGACGCAGGGGCTAAGGTGCAGGGTTAGTGTAACGTAAGTCAGGTCACATGGCCGCTGTAGTCACTTTCTTGACAAGCAAAACAGAAGAATTGGCCGCGCACTTGCACAGAACACCCCCCCTCCCACACACACACACACACACACACACACACACACACACCTGGTATCTATCAGTGCAGCACAGCAGCAAACCAGCAAACCAGCTCGAGATAATAATCATCATCAGAATTGTCCGCTGAGTAGCTTGTAAAGCCTTGTTCCCCCCCCCCCCCCCCCCCCTGAGTGATAGCAACAGTGTTTCTCTCGCTATGCCATTGTTTCTGGAGAGTCCTCCAATATCTGCTCAGCTGTCAGCTGGTTATAGATTCAACACAGCTCACTGGGACAGTGACAGGAGGCCAATAACAGGCTCCTGGGCTTGTAAAGCCTCCATCTGCAGAGGAAACACAGAGCAAATAAACCCGGAGGAGCCAACACACTCGCACAACCCTATTAGAGCTGCTGTAATGACACTGCTGCGTGTGTTCACGCACACCAAGGTGTGTTAAAGTTT
>NW_027176706.1:881681-926681 GCF_023349555.1 Cebidichthys violaceus
GAATAATCAGAGTTGTCTTGGTGCTAAGTTCACACACACACACACACACACACACACACACACACACACACACACACACACACACACACACACACACACACACACACACACACACACACACACACACACACACACGCGCGCGCACACAGAGACATGCATGCTTGCACTTATTAGTCACACATATGGATTCAAATGCAACGTGTTTCATATGTTTTTCTGTGACAGAAATAAAATGCAGGCTCAGAGACAAACACATTTCGATTTTATCAAGCAGAACTGCTAAAGTTGTCACGTTTTTTTTTTTTTTTTGTTGTTTTTTTTGAACAAACAGCAAGTTTCAATTGGGGAGTTTTTCCACCATCCCCAATTAGCACAATTCATCTGTTATGTCAAAGCCAAAAACAAAAAAAAAGAAGTGATTTAGGAGCTGAGACTGCTTGTAGCATTAATGCTCTCAGAACCAAAAGCATTTACCTTTTTGACTCATCAAATGCATCCAGCAGATGAAAGTTGGCGTGTTGTTTTACTTTGAATTAGACTCCATCTTTGATCCGCTTCTTGTTTGTTTGTGATGGCGAAAAAAAAAAAAAAACTCGCAGCATTTGTAATCAAACCCCTCGGGACCGCCTGTCTTGGTTTTGGCTCTTCAAACTGCCGTGTGCATCTCATTGTGTTCATACTTTGTGCACATCGTGAAGAATCTCTGGGCTGGGCTTTGACTGCTGCTGTGTTCGGTATCCTCTTGGCGCGCGCGTGCAGATGAAATGCCCTTTTTTAACCTGCAACATGCTGAGAGTTGTTGTTGTACAGTTAGAAACTAAGTCATAAAAGACGAGCAATTCACATGGGAAATATCCATTTAAAGCGGCAGAACCGTGATCCTCTTGTGGCCTTGAGTGCAGCAGCTTCAAGTTTTTTGGGGGGTTTTTTTGCAGTCATCTCAAATGTCAGCGCTGCAAAGTCAATAAAAAAAAAAAAGACGTCCATTTATAAAGGGAAAATATTCTTTGCTTTTTTTTTTTATTGTTCACACTGCAGAGAAAATGGATGATTATTCTTAACCACATCATACGAAAAAAAAAGCTCATGTTTTGTAGTGCTGGCAATGGCAGTAAAGCAACCATTAGATTTGCAGTGACAGATTGCAGAGGCCAGTACCTCAATCTGCCAAGTCTCTTTCCTCTTCATCGTGCTCCTCTTCCTGTCAGACCCAAACATTCATGTGTTTCCTCTCCAGTTCCATTTGGAAAGGCTCAGGCTCCAGGTGTTTTGCGCTTCCTTTTTTACATCCTAGCTTGACAGCGCAAGTGTCCTTGTTCTCGTTCTTTGATCTGTGTTTTGATCGGAGGCCCTTACCTCCTTTTTCCTCTGCAGCCAGTGTGGGAACTGGACCACCGGGCCCAGTCTGACCGGGGTCCGGCTTTGTAGACAGTAAGAGAGAGAAGAGGTTGTCAAGGAAACCTGCTGGTTTTGTCAGTAGACGGAATGGAACAGGGTAGAACAAACACATGGGATTATTTGACGTCTCTTGACATTGTAGCGCTGGACGAAAAAAGGTGCACCAGCTCACACAGCGACATGTGCTGGGCATCCATTTGTGGCTTCATGTCACCGGCTTCCATTGAAAATGACTTGTAGCTTGTTGCTGTGTCGCTCATAGTTTTGAACAGACTAACGTCAAGCTGCTCCTATGTTTCATGTGCATTGCTTTATACGTCAGAGCTGTGAGGATGAATCACTTCAAGCTAATCCAGCTAGCATCCAGCTAGCATCCAATTAACTCTAAAAACAGGGGGTTCTCAACCGGAGGTAACATAAGGCCCGCTTTGGATTATTGCAGTCTTTGGGTCTGAAAAGTGAAGCCAACAAAGGAGTTCTGGAGGCGACCCCTCTGGTTGCAAAAAGAAGTCTGATTGTATAGAAGTCTATGGGAAAATGACTCTACTTCTCTCTTGATTTATTCCCTCAGTAAACATTGTAGACATGAGTTTATGGTCTCAATCGCTAGTTTCAAGTCTTCTTCAACACAGCATGATGTTCATTTAGTACATTATGGTCCATTTAGAGTCAAACAGACCATAAAGCAGGGTACGCTTTAGGGCGGGGCTACCTTGCGATTGACAGGTCGCTAACGAGGCGTTGTCTGGTCTGGGAGCGTTTTCCTTCCACAACTTTCAAAGTGTGTTTTCACTTCATGAAAGTTCATTGTAACATGTTTGTAAAGGCCTTAAGATACTAATATACAATTCACATTTCACACTTTTTTATTTAAAATCTGACATTTTCAGAATATGTATTTCCAATTTTAACGCGAGCTCAAAATCAAGTGTTATTATCTGTCATCGTTCCTTTTCCAAAAATATTCTAAATCAAGGAATTCATCTAATGCGGGTCTTTTCTTAATGGATTTTTTTTTTTACTATAAGCCTAAACTAGGTGTAATATTGCATCATCTTTTTATAGCTGAGGAGCTCACATCACTTTCCACTAAACTCTGTATATCCGCTTCTATCATCAGATGGAAGGATTAGTCCCTAATTACAAATTTTATATAAACACCTTCCTATTACACAAAGTGTTCGACACACAGAACAGTATGCCTTACATTCATCATGATGTAAGCTTACCTCATAAAGTGATTTACGTCTCTGATAATAGTTGTAATACATGTCAGCCTGCAATAATATACACACTCTTACACACACACACACACACACACACACACACACACACGCTCACAGCTTCCCACACTCAATACGTCACCCTGTCTGCCGCGACTGGTGCGGTCCATCAATCAGAGTAAGCTGACAGCTATGGCTAATGCTCCCCTTTTATTTAACCATGCTTCATAATTTACCATTAGATTACCGGGTTTAGATCATAGCAGCACATGTTGTGCTGTTTGTAGTGCTCTTTAATGGTGATGCACACTCCGAGCCGCAACGCTATACTGTCACTTTATGACATTTTTTGAGGCATCCGTTCTACCTTTTGCATATTTGACGTAAACAATGTCGACGTTACGATGCTGAGCCGATAAAAAATGTGCCGTAAGGGAATCTAACTATATGGCAGCTTTTAATGATTGGACATGAAGCTAAGTGTTACCTTAAAGCCAAATACAATATGGAGATTGACTCAATATCAATAAAAGTGATTTGCCACATCTGCGCGTGGATATGTTAACAACTTTGAGAGTCACACTTCATAATTGGCAGGCCACAGCATGCTTAGTTATTCAGCGATAATGAGAATAGCTCTCTCTCTCTCTCTCTCTCTCTCTCTCTCTCTGCCCCGCTCGCCCCAAAAACACACAGCAATATCCTGCAGATGTTCAACAGAAACACTGATTCAAACCATCAGCTCATGCCCATCGTGCCAACTGGACCCGTGCCCGTCCTTCAGTGAGATTCGAGTAGACGTCGGTGCGGTCGCCATCTTCGTCATCAGCCGAAACGTCTGGCTCGAAGGGAGAGCGCAAGGCAAGGTAACCGCGGAGCCATGAACTTTAATCGACCTCATTGCGGGCTTGGATCTATCATCTTAACTGAGGCGATCCGGAGCTGACAGTTCCGGACATCCATCATGGGAACTGCTCAGCCCTGACACACGTTTAAAAAAAAAAAAAAAAAAAAACCTGAAACAGCACAGAGTCAGACTCAATAGAACAGAAAAAGTTTCAGTTCGATAAGTTTGACTTCCCCCACTCTTTCAGGACATCAATCAAACCTGCACCACTTTGCTTTGACTTCCATAATCAAATGCCCCCGAAACATATATATGGAAATATGCTGTTCCTTTTGCAGTGCCCTCTGTTCAACTTTGCTTTACATCGCAATACTTCTCTCCGTTCTAGCGGATCTATTTCTTTGTTAAATCCACCTCTGTTCCGGCTGCCGTATCCCTCCGCACGGAAAAAGGTTAAACACACCTAAGCAGCGGCAGTGTGACTGATGCCGGGCGCTGTTTCTAAATGTTAATGACACCCTCCGGGCAGAGCGCTGTACACCGCAGTATCCTACCTTTTTAGAGTTATAGTGGGCTGGTTATGCTATAGTGGCTCCATCTGTGCACGCACACATGAAAAATGTGTGTGCTAGCGCAGACACACACACACACACACACACACACACACATATACACGCCAGGGACGGCCCACTGTACAGCTGGCACGCAGCCAGGAGTCCTTCCACTGAGTGGTCAGGGAAAGAAATCAATCAAACATGGCTTGTCAGGCCCCTGAATCCATTATGGCAGGGAGAGTGGTGAGGCTTGAGTAAACAGGGATGACAAGGAGAGACAATTAGCACGAATTCAGGCTTGTGTTAGGGGCAAGCTTGGGGGATTCAGTAGTCCTGCATGGCCTAGTTTGGCCCGCCTCGGCTTAGCGCCGTCAACAGGCTCGGCTCGCAGCTTTATTGCTGGTAATTCACTAGCCCTCAGTGTTTTATGCCCTCTCTCTTTACAGCCTAAGCAGGCCAAATCCATTTAAATAAACACCAGTGCTGCAGAATGACGGCTGAGGTGTTTAAAAGCACTGATGCAGGACCAGCACATACACTGCATCACAGCTGGGGTCATTACGGCGTTTCGGGCCAATATAGTGTACAAGTATTAGATCAGGCGCAGACAGGAGATCTCGCGGAATACCGAGTGCCTCTTTGAATTTATATACCGTACAGCGTGCGTGCGTGCGTGCGTGAACCGCGTCGATTGTACCTGCAAACTTGGCACGACACGCCCATCTGTATGCGGCAGTTTATTTGCTGATCACTCCCCCCTCCCACCCCACCCCACCCCACCCCTCCGACCTGCAAAAAAAAAAAAAAAAAAAAATTAGTCGCAAGATTTGCTGCACTGGGATCAGGAGAGGAACTGATTTAGAAACAACGCGCGGAGAGAGCGAGAGAGAGCGAGAGAGAGAGAGAGAGAGAGAGCTCTCTCAGTGCGAGTAAGTGCGCGGCCATTACTCATACGCAAACTCATTACATTGGTCTAATAGCTCTGTCTCTGTGACTCTGCCTGTGACTGCCTATATGGAAAGAACATTAGCGCGGCCTACGTATGGAACACGGCGTTGTAGTTCATTCATTCTTCACTATGGTATGGATCAGGCAGATAATTAAACTGCAGAGACATGAAGTCATTGTTCAGTTAGAGGTATGGGCCCGCTCTAATAAGCGCTCGCGCTGTGGAGTGGCGAGGAGAGAAAAGGCACGAAAATTACAGGGCTGGCTCTGCTAATGTCTGTTGAAAGACACTCACTGTCTCTTTGCACTGTGTGTCATATCCCACGCTCCCCTGTACCTCAGTATTAATGTGTACCGTGTTCATTTTTTTTTTAAACTCCCGCTCCGCTCGTAAATTGTGTTTTTGCTTCTTGTTACTTCACTTGGATTGGTTTGAGCTTCACTGTGCAGAACGATGTGACATTAAAAGGCTGTTTCACACATTTTATTTTTTTTTTCTGCTGCAGGAGGAAAGTTTCTCGCCTTAAATCTCAGTCTAACGCGTTTAGTAAGGGCAGCATTTCCCAGTGAGTGTGATGTGGAAACCTGCAGCCTCCTTGAGACCGAACAAACACTTTGAATTGATTTCTTTCCCCATAACACATTCTGAGTCTATTTATTAATATCTTAACATTGCGCATTGTTCGCTCATTGCTAAGCTTGTGTCTTAAACCACCACCAAATGTTCATCTGCAGAACAGCTTGAAACCGATGACAGGACTCATTAATGTCAGGCCTAGCGCTCGCACGTCTGCATTTATGCCCTAATGCTCGATAAAGCAAAGCCTTTACACTATGTATTGGCACATTTCTACATGCATCTTTTAAAGAAGGATGCAATTTTAAGGATTTTTTTGGGAGATAATCAATTTTCAATCAGTTAAATGTATTATTTAAAGTACAGGATTTTTGTCTGGAGGGGATCTCTTTTTGTTTTTGAACTTTCAATTGCAGTTTTAGACTCTGTTTGGCATTTTTTAGGTAAAAAAAATAAGTCCACCTACAATATAATATATCAACATGCACGTTACTTTGTGTTTCATCTAAACATAACTGTTTTGTCTGCTAATGTATCAAATAGTTCAAAGTATCCGAGTTCGTATGATGTCTTACGAAAAATGTACTCATTTCATGCATGCAGTCTTTTCAAAAACGTTTGTCGTTACAGCAAACAACTTAGTAAGTGTAAGAGCCATGATATAGTGTTAACCGTTTTTTTTTGTATTTTATGTTTATTGCAAAAGTATCTGTGTTTTGCCCTTTAGAATGTTGACCATACAACAGAGTTTAAGGTAATTGGTCATTTTGCAAAATGTGCTTTGACGTATGTTGATGGAGCAAGATGTGGAGCAACAATTTTTCTGACTGTAGATTATAGACTTTTTAGTTCAGTGTTTTGATGCTCCATTTATTGCATAAGGATTTTGTTTACATGGAGAAAAACTACTTTTAACTACGATCTATACGAGCCTCATCATTGGACAGCTGACAGGAAAAGTTTAGTTTTTTGTCTTAATACATCCTGGTTCATGATTACGTGGATTACACACAAATTCATTTGGTTGGATATCTACGAATGAGCTCTTCTACTATGAGGACAACCTGAATAGTTGATGCTCAATTCAACTTCATGTCTTAAAACTCATGGTGTTTTGTGTGCTGCAGGAAAACAACACACTATTCTACTATCATGTGATGAACACAGAGATCGTGTGAGTGTCTACAAAGTGTGGAAGAGTGAGGAAAAACTAAAAGTAAAAATAAGAAGGGTAAAATGGACATTCAGGTCTTTTTTAGAGCCGAGCGAGTTCCCCTCATAAAGTAAGATTTATGTCCCCTGCTCCGGTGTTGTCTGGGGCTCCGACACAAGGCCGGTCTGTGCTTGGCCCGACCCATAAATCCTAACTTTTGAATGGACCTCTGTGCTGGACCCGGGAGCCCCTGTCTGCGAGGCTGTGAAGAAGGGAGGCCCCCCCCCCCCCCCCCCACATTACAGAAGCTCCACACGCGGTCCAGTATAGGGAAGAAAAAAAAAAAAAAGAAGGTTTATCACATCATTCCAAGAAGTGCAGTGGGACCCTCGCTCTACAAGGCCATAGAGCAGAGGCATCCACGTTTATTTGGTATTTAAGTGTATTTGGTGAATAAGTGGAAAATCCACCGCGATTGCATGTCTCGGAGTGCAACGCTGCTACATTGGATCCGTCCCTGTGGGATATCATGCATGCGTGTGGGTCTCGGCGGAATAGCTAATGCATTGTATATATACACATGTCTGTGCGTTTCTGTGTGCTAGAATATTTATCAAAGGACATCTACGCGGACTAAAAGCATCGAGATAAGCAAAGGCCGCAAACTTTTCACACGCACGTGTACTGCGCCGCTCTTACATTGGTCCGCATCCTCTGTACGCCGCTGTAGGGCCATCAACAGAAGACGGAGGACGGGGGGGGGGGGGGGGGCCGAGCGTAAGATTATTCAGAATAACATGAAGTACTCTGTGTGAGTCCTGAGAAAAAGTTAGTGACGGCGTCAGAACAAATCGTGATGAAATGGTTGCATCACAACCATCTGAACGCCGTCTCGATGCCCCGCCATCCTCTCTTCTCACACATGTATGATTCATATGGATGCATGAAGGGTTTCTTCAAAGCTCTCACATGTTTATGAGTCCATATCATCTGACGCATTTATGTTTACGCTCCCAAGCCACATTTGACATTTTCTGGATATGATGCATCATTAATGATGACCTCAATAGGCTTTCACATCTTTGGCCCACAGATCAATAAAGTGGTTAGGGGAGTAGGTCAGTGGCTCTCCAGAGGTGTCTGTCAGTGCGTGCATGTGTGTGTGTGTGTGTGTGTGTGTGTGTGTGTGTGTGTGTGTCTTTGAGCGTGCCTCCAAATAGTCGCACCCCGAGCAAGTGAAGCAAGCGACTGTAAAAATGTTGGCGCTAATTGGCGGCCAAGCGCGGCCCCGTCTCCGGGGCTGGCAGAATTGCGGCTGGTTTTTCCAAGTTTTTCTTCCGAGCGATCCCGGCCTGCGAGGCTGCGGGAGTTCCATCCATTATTGATCAGATCCAAGGATGAAAGCAAGAACGCTCAGTGGGGATTGAGCATCTTTGGCCCCCACACGGGAAGCGGGGGAAAAAAAAAAAAACAGCCTTGACCGCCAACTCTGCGTGAAAAGAGACAAGGAAGTATCTTTTATTTTTGAAATATCAAACTCAGCCTGAGAACCCTATACAAGCAAAAGTAAATAAGCAGGATTTATGTCAAATTAAATTAAACGCGTCATACGCCGGGGCTTCTTTACTCACCCGTAGCATTCGGACGCACAGGCCTCACTGCGATTTTGTGTACCCAGATGATGACGTTGTGTTGCGCGCCGCTCTGCCAGCCTTGGCGGCCGCTCAGCTCGGCGCTGTTCAGTGATTCAGCTGTGTGGAACTGACCTCCACCTCACCTTGGCAATACTCCCCGACCAAATGGACGTTTGGCAGCCAGAACACACACTGGATATACAAGCATGTGTGCACGCCAGTGATAACACACACCAACACGCAGCAATAGACAGACAAACACACACACACACACACACACACACACACTCTGTCAGGGAAAGGTTACAATGCTGTTTGAAACAAAGGGGCAGATGGTTGACAATGATTCAGTGCCAGAGCTGGCAATGTGATTAAAATATGCATTCGTGTTTGTGTGCGTGTGCATTTATATGTCCCCATACATGTTTGTGGCTGAGGTGGTTTTTACTGGTTTTTACTGGCCCGCGCATCAGTCTAAGCTTCTCCCAACAGTGTGTTTTCATGATGCAGTTTGTTTTGGCCCGTTGGCGCGTCTCTAGTCAAGTGCTTTGCCAGAAGAAGCTGTAATATACTTTGAGTTTCTATCATGAGCTATGAGCTAAACCACTGCCGGTTGTTGAGTCATCATTCGAGGAATTAGGGAGGATCATTTGCAGATATCTCTCTTGTATTTAAAAAATTTTTTTTTGGATGCAAACATTCAAGTTATTACCGTTAGGATTTCACTACTCGTTGATTTGGCGACACCTGTTTAATACTGAAGTCCCAGATTTCTGTGCAAGCAAACGCTGCAAAAAGAAGAAAAAAAAAGCCAAAATATCAATGAGATTACTAAAAAATGTCACCAAACAATATGATCTCCTTGACCACTTGTCCTATTTTGCCGCTTGGGCAGAAACCTCCAGCGTGCAACTTTTTGATCTTGACGCTGAATATTTATTTTTTGGTTAACGTTAGGTTGAGGCAACGAATTGTGTTCAGACAAATGGTTTGGTTTAGAATAAGTACACTTGTAGCGTAACATAAGATTCTGACGTAGCGTCAGTAGCAACAGATTCTCGCTCCAATGCGTCAAAAAAAAAACACAACTTGGTCAGCGGCGCTAAGCTTCGAACTCTGACGCTTCACGTATCCATTCAGTGTCAGTTTGTGGATGTATGAGAGACGCTAGTGACACGCTGCCTTTTCATCAACTCTTAAAAACCATGTCTGTTGATCAGCGTCTATCTCTGACGCGGATGGCTTCATGTTGGAGTTAGCTTAAAGGCCCGGCGCGTCTCACACAGATGCTAAAGGGTGCCTTGCGCGTCTGTATTATATCAACGTACGCTCATATACAACTGTACGTTATCCTACGAAAAGTTACTCCTCATTGTTTGTGCATTCTCTACGCGAGGGACAATTTCCGCTCGTCACATGCACACAGCCTCTTCAAAATAAAGTTCCGTCTTCGCAGGAAACATAGGTTCAGGCAACAAAATCGCTAAGTTAGCTTTAGCAAAAGATCGCAGTGTTTGGATTAAAATAGCCACGGAAGTGCCGTTACCAAAGTACACACATCCAGTACCAGAACCGGAACATCAACATTGACTTCCTGTGTCGTTTCCTGTGACTCCCTTGTGTACGAATAGGCGATTGGAATCCAAGACGGAATGGCAGACTCCGCCACTTTACACTACATAAGCTACTATTCAGAGAGTGCAGACCATACATTGTATTAAAATGGGGTGTGATTTCATGAAAATCTTAAGGCTTATAACTTTGATGCCCTGACTTCTTCTTCACATGAATGAGACTGTCCACTCCATGTCGTTAGCACACTCAATGGCCATCCACTCTAATCCATCCTAGGTCGTTAGCCCCCCCCCCCCCACACTCCCCCGTCTGCGAGGCTAATCATCATCTCCTCTGGCTCAAGTTAGCCAAAGAGAGAGCATCACCAGAATGAGACAGTTAAATATTCATGTCCCACCGCGGTGTAATATCCTCCTCAATGATGTTTGAACCTTTATGACCCGAGGTAATCAGCAGTAATCACGCGGTCACGCCGAAACAGTGATGAATTTGATCTGTCGACGGTTGAGTCTGACGAGCTTTTGACACAGCCGAACGCCGCGCGTCGGGCAAAAAAAAAAAAAAAAAAAAAGCTCGAGCTTTCGACCGCCACATGCAGCACACGCGCGCGCACGGGGCGGCGCTCCTGGGTGACAGACAGTTCATTTCACCCCCAGGCATGTAGGTATGACATCACTCCATTAATAATGGAGCAATTAATTATGACCTATTAGACTGATGAATTAGATTAGATAGAGGAGAGGTTTGTAGCCATGTGATAATATTACACCAGGATACATTAATGACTTCTTGGGGAGGTGGGTGGTGGTGGTGGTGGTGGTGGTGGTGGTGAGGGGGGGGTTGTAGGATAGAATTTAGAATGTGCCAGTTTGGAATGACATACACTCAGCTATCTAATTATATCAATGATAAATGGTGTTATTGATATGATAATGATTCCTCACCCCAAAGTGATTATACTCTACCGTTGTAATGTGATTACACTGAAGCCTGTGGATCCATATTGTGAGACTTTGATGTCTCGCAAGGTGACAGCAGACTCCATCTTAAATGAAAGTTTCATATTGATGACACACTTAGCGTCGTGGAAGTCACTGGTGCGTTCAAGGTGTCTTTGAAGCGACCGTATGGAGGGTGTTTAATGCATAAAGATGTCATACGACTTTCAAATATTTATGGAGTTATAGGAAAACAAAGACGCTTCCAGATGTAAAATGTGACGAATTAACTTTGATATGTGTTAGTATGAGTAGTGTTGGTATGATAGCTTAAGAAGGAAGTGATTGTTGTTTTTTGTTTTTTTTGTATGAGCACATTTGTTGTTTTAAATATCGCTGCCTAGAACAGCCCATAAATGGCCTCACATGAGTGTATCAAATGAGTCGCATATATATTTGTATTCTACTAGAGGAATGGATAAATAATAAACTTGAGAATTTGACTCGTCGAGCATTTTTTCTGGCATTTGTTCTTGATATTACCTAATGGAATTCACTGGTGTCCTCAAGTTACAGCTAAAGCAGCTGCATGTAGGGTCTTTAAATAGATAAACACTTTGTCAGGCTTCAAATATGAACGCTGTGTGAAGACTAAAGAAACAAAAGGACCTTTCATTGATCGACAAAAAGCACTGTGCTGCACTTCACTGACATCTAGTGTCAGATTTGGGAACTGAGATACACTGAGTCTGACCCTGTGCAGGTGTGTGTTTGTGGACCCCCCCCACCCACCCACCCACCCACACCCACACCCACACCCACACCCACACCCCTCCAGACACACGTTATCCACTTCCCCATACATCAGTGTAGTCTTATCGATCTGCTCAATATGACCTTGAATGATCAGACAAGTGGAAGCGCCGCGTTGGAATGAAACCCATCCATTCCCTTCTGTCTGCTCGCCGCCGCTGTAATGACTTGAGGGAAGACGGGGAGGGAAAAAAAACAGCCCGTTGAGATGGACCCCTGAACCAGTCAGCTCTGCAGCGGCCTTATGTCCTGGCCAGTTCTCCCCCCTCCAGGCGCAGTCTGTTTCGGCTACAGGAAGAGAAGTGGGTCAGTCTGTCTGAGATGGGAGAGATGAGACGTGAGCTGGGTGTGTATATATATAAGTATGTATATGTATATATATATATATATATATATCAAATCATATAGATAGATAGACAGATAGAGCTCAATCCTTAGCAGGGTTACGTAAGTGGATGTGTTGCCCGGATAGTCTCACATCTGAATACGTAATGTAGTGTATTAAAATGATAATCAGTACGAGTGATGAAATACTACCTCTTGGGGCGAAAGATGAAGAGGAGCCATGCTTCAGGGCTTCATAGCGGAGGGTTTTGCTTGGTATGTTTCATCCTCTAACACGTAGAATCTAACAGGATATGTAAAACATTTTCCCCTGCAGCTGTAACATAGCTGGAACAGCTAATGACGATTTTATTCTAATTTCAAATCACTCCGATGACAACTGAAATCTATCTAAAGATGATGATTTAAAAACGTCAAACTAAATACGTTTACTGGAGTCCTGCATTCGACTAGTTTCGAGGTACTTGAGGTTCTTTATGTGAGCGTTTTGCTTTTTCAGCTGCTTTATATTTCCGCTCCATTTCTGTGGCAGAAATTGAACCTTTGGCTTAAATACATTTATTTGACAGATTAGTCATTTGCTGCTTACGCAGTTTCACATACAAAATAAATATGAGCATATGAGAGAAGTCAGAATCAGCTCTATCTCCATCTGATGTGATCTTCTGTGTGATTTATGGTCAACAAATCCCAGAACCAACAATGAATTGTAGTACAAGTACAAGTATTGTATCAGCTATATCTCATTCCTCCGTGCCTTAGAGCTTCATTGAGCCTCACAGATGCACTCACACTTCCTTTACCATCAACACATCCACTGTTCTTTTCTCTTTTCTCTTTTTTGACTCAATACACCGTCCTGCTCACTAGAGGACCAAATATGTATTAATCCGTGGCTGAAAAATTGTCCCCAAGAAATGCAAAACATCCTCCTGTTTGACTAGCATTCGCTGGAAAATACAGTGCGCAGCTGTTTGAGAGCCTTTTTAAAAAGTAGTGGACATATTTGTGACCCTGATTCGAGAGTCTTGAGTACGAACAATGGGCCTGAGTGCCTCAGGCAAGGTAGGAAAGTCAGAAAGTAGCGAGAGATGATCTAATACATCGTCAGCTTTGGTGTTTTAACTGAATTTGTTGACAATACTCAAAATATTTAACAAAGCCTTATCCTTCAAAAATGAATAAATCAGTAATAAATAACTTTTGGAACATTTCGCTGATTTCACACTTTTACTTAAGTAGCACTGAATGCAAGACTTTTGCTGATAATGGAGTACATAAATCAGAGCCCCAGTCAGAACAGATTTCAATAGAAGTAACATAGTGTGAGAGCTTTATTTTGTGCCTTATATCTCCTTCAGACTTCCACTGTCTGGAAATCTAATTACGGCAAATACTGCACATCCACTACCAACTGTCTTTTCAAAAACACTCCCCCCCCCCCCCCCCTCCTCCTGACGAGCCCAAGTGAGAAGCATGACGCCCAAAATGAGGAAACATTTAAACAATTCTTTTTTCTTTTTTTTTTAGAAAAGGTCTTATAACCCATATTGAGCAATAACGAGCGGTACGGTTATGCAGGCGCACATCAACGCATTCACACACACACACACACACACACACACACACACACACACACACACACTTCCCTGCCTCTTCATCATAGGATGTGACACCTGACGGCCCATTAGTTCCCAAAGTGCTATTCTATTCTATGAATTCCTCTCCTTATAGAATATTTAGACTCTGTGTGTTCCTCTCCGCTTGTCAACATGGGATGCATTATTCATGTTAATGTGCCATTATCTGACGCTCTGCATGATGTAACGTAGCCATTCCCCCGGCCCCGCACCCACAAACGCATCCAGTGACCTTCTGAACTGTGCACTGCCATCACCCTGCCTGCAGCGCTGCAGCAGCTCTGCTTCGTATGATACATGGGGGGGGGGGGGGGGAGAGAGAAAAATGTGCTTTACGGAGGCTTTATTGTGCAATTAAAATGTGAGCTTACTAAAAGCATAGCGACATTGACGATAACAAAAGATATGAGGTTTTAACACAGCTTCGGCGCATCCATATAACTGTGCGCCTCCAATACCTGCTTTTAAGAAAGAGATAGAGAGCAGCGGAGTGAATTTAACCAGCTTTTAATTATGCAATTATAAAAGGTGTGCCTGTATTTGAGATAGAGTGATGTGTCCTGACTGCGTGCTTTAAATTTAACGGAGATATGACACGCGGGAGAAAAGACAGGGAATTCGATTTAACAAGCCTTTAGTGCAATTAAAAGATAAGTCAAAACTGCATTTAAGATAGAAGGACAGAATGATTTTTTTTTTTAGTTTTAATATTTCTTTTGTGAATCCATAAGGGATGCCTAGGTTTGAGATATAGAGAAGAAAGGGATATTTGGTCGACTTTCAACAAGCTGTCAAAATGTAAGCTTAAAAAAAAAAAGCAATGTGTTTCAGATGGGGATAGAGAAAACAGGCAGAGTGAGAGGATTTTAAAGAAGTAGCTTTTTCATTCAGGGAAATATGCTTATTTGTTTTCTTGCTAACGGTCAGATGACAACATCAGTACCGGTTATCTGAAGCCCAACTAAAGCAAAGCAAGCGTTGGTTTTTTTTAATTCACAATTTGACCACGTTTTTATTCCAGCCCAGTGCGTCACAAAGTGATGCCAAGTGGTCTGAAAAAAGCGTCTATATGTCACGAGTTTTAAAATGAGAACGTGTTGCACCACACTTATACCTAAATGGTATATGTGTAGCTGTAGCAGCCACTTAGCTTAGCTTAGGTTTCGCTTTGAGCAAAGACTGGCAATCAGGTAGCCCAGCGTAAACAACAATTGTCCGATATGACCCTCAGTACAACCTTAAATTGTTGCTTTTCCACTTTACTCTCCACTTACCACATTCATTGTGGTTTTCACACTACATGACATCAATGACTCGCTCACCAGTTCTCAACACTTGGCAAGAAATTAAGTGAGTGCATTTTCTTCAAAAGAGGCGAACTATTCCTTTGAGTAGTAAGAATAACAATGTGTATGCATTAAATTGTATAAGTGGCGTTTCTGTGTGAATGTCTCCATATCTCTATTAGCGCGCCGCTGAACTGCCAGCTTGTCAGAAAGCGTCTCCCAGTGCATGCTGGGATAGTGGCCACTATAGCACCCTGACAAGGATTAGACAGGTGCAGAAAATAAACAACTAAAACTGTCTTCTCAGTCATCAAACCTAAATATTGTAGCTTTGGAAAATGCTTTACCCTTTCTCTTTCACGAGCCAATAAATGAAAGGCTTTTCACAACTAATTAACATGATGGCTCGGATGTTCCACCATATTGACAGTAGCTTTATAGGCTGGTGTGGGTTGATGCACGGGTTATTTTTAAGATACCAGACAAGCACAATGCATAATTTATCACACCAAAGGATAACCCTCCCAAGCTGGTGAATAAAGGAAGTAATAAGGGCAGCAAGGCATGCAGCTGAAATGACTGATAGTGCTTTACAACAGCTTCTAAATAGAGTAGATGAAAAAAAAAAATAATAATAATAATCCTGTTTGCACATCATCTTGAAGGGAAGTGTAATTATCTAGCAGCCAATCAACACCTAGCACTCACTTCCTGAGTCTGACCTTGCTGGACTCGTAACCATGGAAATTTCTTTCTCTCTCTGATAGAGCACAGCTTGGTCATTCAAAAACCTGCATGGATGTGTGTGTGTGTGTGTGTGTGTGTGTGTGTGTGTGTGTGTGTGTGTGTGTGTGTGTGTGTGTGTGGAGGTGAATGACAAACAAGACCAGTTTTCCATGTCTTTCTTTTACAAGGGCACCTTGGAAACAGTCTTACCCTGTCGTTTAAGGTTTACTATAGTGTGTCCAAACAGCAAATGGGATGAACCACCCACCCCCCATGCACACACACACACACACACACACACACACACACACACACACACACACACACACACACACACACACGCTGCCTGGTAGCAAAAAAATGTTCTTTTCACACACAGATCGGATGAATATGTGAAAATGACAGTATTTGTTTTCTTTTCATTTGGGATCTGTTTTGACAGTCTGCATAAATAATGTATCTTCAAGAAACACTGAAATATTTACAGACCACATATTGGCACATATCTGTCTATGTGCGAGTGCATGTGTGTGTGTGTGTGTGTGTGTGTGTGTGTGTGTGTGAGGTTGTTGTTGTTGGGTTTTTTTTACGTTATTTTAGAGACGGACCATGCCTTGAAGTGAGCCTTTAATGAAAGGTACCGCTTACAGAGGCTGAGACGCTTATTTAGTTTGCGTTCTCGGTGGCATTATCAGCCATTGACAGCTGGTGAATGCAGCACTCAGTTTAAGTAGACCATCCTGTCCGTTTGGCTTTTGATGGACAGTTTAGAGACTCCACGGCGGTACAAAAACATACCTTACCTTACAATGTTTATCTCTTTGTTGGTAACAAGGTGAAAGGACTTAACCACGAAATTGAAGGATTATATTGCACATTGATGACATGTCTGTGCATCTGTGGCCATTGAGCACTTGAGTATGGAGAGAACATCTGATAGTTGTGCGGACCATTTTATACATTTTTTAGACAAAAACGTACCTTTTAAAGTGAGAGAAAATACATTATTATGGTATTTATGTAATATTCCTAGGGGATCTTAATTGATAAAAGATATGCAAATGCAACAAAAGCAAAAATGAGGAGAAATGACTACTAATAATGTAGCTGGATGGAAAAAAAAAAAGAATGTGTCCCAGAACTGAACCCTGTGGGATCCCACGTGCCATGTCATCTAATTACTTTTGTAGACTTTAAATTTGCATTTAGGATCGTGAATTCTAATAAGCCATGATGACATAGAAGGATGTAACTGTGACGATCGAAGTCTGTGGACCTCAACATTATGAGGCATTTAAAACCATATTAATATGCTCCTTTAAAAGGTTACTCCAGGAATTTGGTGTGTGCAATTTCATAAAGTTGTGGAATCTAACAAACCTGCATTTGCTGTGATGCTACCAGTATTGTTTCATTTCATCCACTGTCTGGTAAATGCCTAACCACTCTTTAATTGGCACACCTTCTAACCTTTGTAATGCTTTCTGTTGTAAAAAGAAATGTCTGGGTTATTACCGCAGACATTAAAAAGCTCTCTCCCTTTCAGCAGAGGACATTTTACAACTGTGTTCACAGTAGGCGTGATCTCAGTTTGTGTTTGTACAATAGGTGAAGTCGCCCTTTAACTGCCCCCGTTTTTCTTGAAAGGCTTTTCACAAGACTTTGGAGCCTGGTTGCAGGCTTTGCTCCCGTCAAACGACAGTGAGGTCAGCTGCTGATGTCGGGGCGATATGGCCCGGCTCACAATTGGCTTTCCAGTTCATCCCCACAGGTGTTGTATGAGTTTGAGGTCCGTGCCAAGCCAGTCAAGTCCTTTTACACCCAACCCCAGAAAACAATTTATTTTTTCGTGGACATTAGGGGACATTGTCATGGTGAAGGTTAAAACAGTGGGCAGTTTGGAAAAAAATAAAAGTTGTCAGACTCGCTACTTAAGAGGTATAGTCTGCAGAAGACAAGGGTTCAAGACGAGGTCACTCAAGGAAAAAGTTTTGGCCCAATTTAAAAGCACCTGTGGCCAAATTCCAAAAGCCCTTCAGATTAAACAAACTTCAAAGGGATAATATCTAAACAGGTGGAGAATGTGCCGGGGGGGGGGGGGGGGGGGGGTTCAAACAGCTCATCCCAGCTAAATAGCTGACAACAGTGCTAGACCTATAAGATCGGTTATAAATATATAGGCTTAATCTGGCTTTCATATAGTACTGCTAAATATTCCTGTAGGCGGGTAGTGGCTCCATGGTGAGCTGATGCTTAAATCTCCTTTGGTGACACATTTTCAGTTTGTTTTTTTTCCCCTATAGTATTTAAAGTTTTGTCAGGGTTTAAATGTGACAAACCTCATTAGAACTTCTCATTAAACTAACTATGGACTAAACGCTGTGAAGCACGTGTCTGATAATGTTGAAATATGTCATATAGTATCGAGAGTTTAAACCGTGCGGTTTTTTTTTCTTTTTTCTTTTTTTTTCCTCATCTGCACGCATGCTCAGTGTCCCCGTTCAGCTGATTCACATCAGCGGCAGCGTTTGAGATCCACTGGTCCGACAGCACATGGACGCCCAGTGAGAAGAGCGACCACTCCGGCCAGGGGGGTAAGACTGTGTCCGTCACCGGTTGTATGAACTCGGTTCGAGTGAAACGAGGAAGCTGCAGGTGCTGAGAAAAAAAAAAAAAGAAGCAAAAAAGTGAGCCGCTGTTGATGAAATGCGATGGAGATAAAGTGTCGGAGGGACTGCGGCTGCATGGCCGCGCGATGACTCACTGGCGCTTCGTTTCTGTTTGTGCCGAGTTGAAATGACCACCGTGCCGTTTGATTCCGTCTGTTGTCAAATGATTAAATAAAACGACATGTTTTGTCTCAGAAGTAGACTATTGGCAGCCTAAAGAGAAACAAATGTGAAATCCTATACTTAGTGTGGGACAGTGAAGAAACCCTGTTGCATTTGGATCCCATACGAGAGAAGAAAAAAAAAATGAAATGCTGGAATTTGCCATATTATAACGGGGGATCTACATTACGTGATCTTAACTCCCCTTTGAATCAAGGGGACGTTCAGGGCAAACGCACTAGCACCATGGACAGCGCTCTGATTACAGAGCCTTTATGGGACTGAAACATCTGTAGCACTGTGTCAGGACTAGATACGTGCCAAAGCTTAGGCTAACTTTGATCCTTTTTGTAATAATCAAAAACCTGAAATCTATTTGTAAGCCATATGAAAAATATGTAAATAAACATATATGTAGATATATTGTATTATTATTTATTTATTATTGCAATAATGTATGTTGGTTATGGACTTTTCTACCTCATTTTCTCGTGAACGCACACTTTTAATTGTGTTGATATTCCCCATGAATAAAACCACAATAAATGGGTCAGTACTAAAACATGTGTTCGATGAGGTCTGGCCACATTCATTGTTCTTTTTAGAGGATATGTTAAATGCTGTTAAAAGAGGTATTTGAGAGCTAATTCATGACAGGCAACTGAAATGAAAGAGTGTGGATATCCTGTTTGAATAAGCTCTCTTCAACCTAATCTCACACAGGTTCTTTTCTTGGCAAACGAAGTTGACCATCTCACGTTTCTTTACCGGTTCCGTCGATATATCCAAACAGTTCGCATTGCCGAGGCGCGCAGGGCTCGCCAACGCGAATCACATGGACTCACAAAAAGCGTGTTTAATTGGACAGGCTCGTCCTCTCAGGTTCAAGATTTTGGCCATGGAGGAGTGTAAAAAATAAAAAATAAACTAACATTACCCGAGCTGGATGTTCTCCTTTGGTGACTGCTGATTTGTTTTTTCAGGGTTACGTTTGAAATTGCAGTCAGGTTAAACTCACTCTCACGGTACAGACGGAGATCAGCCATGTGTAGCCGCGAAGAGAAACCGTTTGAAGGCAGAGAATGAAAGAAATCAATCAAACCGCCTCGGGAGAATAACAACAAGAGGGACATGTGTGCATATTTGTACGTAAAAAGAATAGAGTGTGCACACACTTGCATCTGTGTGACTCATCCGTGGGTGGTAATAGAGCCGCCTCACTGCCATGGTAGCCGTCAATCGTTCACATGCGGCAACAATAACTGGGGCGACCCGACGACACGGGCCACAATTTATAACCAGCGTCTGAAGGGGATGGAGGCTTTTATATAGGAAAATCCATATTCAACAGATATATATATTTTTTTTTTTATGTTAGCCTGTAGCTGACATCTACACATATCAATCTGTTCAGGTCTCTGTATATATATTTCTGACAGTATGTATCTGTATTTTCCACTGCAGGTGTACAAGGTGCGTGAGGTGCGTGAGGTGCGATGGCGCTGTGCTCTGAGGCCTGTGTCTCCGGCTCAGGAGGAGAATCCTCCGGGAGTGAGGTGAGCCGACTCTCCCTTGGTGATGATCGAGTTTTGCTGTTGATTTTATTACAGCTAAACCATGATCAACATGGAGATCGAGGAGATCTAAAGTGCTTTGGTAACACGCTTTTATCTCACTGCCGTTTAATCTTTGGTCCCTTCGTGCGTGACGTCCTTCCAGGCGGGTTCTAGCTGTCTTCAGTTTGGGGTTCGTTCCTATCTGCACCACTTCTACGAGGAGTGCTCGTCCTCCATGTGGGAGAGAGACCCGGAGGATCGGGGTTTCGTCCAGAGGCAGACGTCGGCCCTGTGGTGGAACTCACCAGTCTGGAAGGTGAAGAGCAACGACACTCTCCAATCTCTTTACACCACTCACCACCATGTAATCGGTCCTACTTTGATGTGTCATATAAATACATACCAGTTACTGATTGAGACAACACAACTGAGCTTAATAAATCCACCATTGGCATCTGTTACACATCCCTTGAGAAATCATACATGCACCCAGGAAGTGATGCATGTTAATCATCAGGTTTGTTTAAAACGTATAGCATCCCTGGAGAGCCTCATTGTTTCACTCAAACTGAATTCATCCTCTTTAGCTTTAAGCTGTTCACTGATATGGGATAGTCAGCGGGTGAAGTCCCATGAGTGCATTCCTTAATGTTCCCCATTACCCTTACGCACGTTTTAAATCAAGCATACTTTTCATCTTTTTTTCGTTGTAAATAATCATCTTTTGGGGCATTCTGCCTCCTCCCTTGTGCTGTAACTATATTGACGTTAATATTACCGACTGACTGGGACTCAATCCATTATGAGCCCCTTCCTTGGTAACCGCATTCAATCAATTCAATTGATTACATGCTATTTTGAGGCTTACTGTGATTGTAAAAGCCTTTCAATGCACTCAACAATACATGAAGATCCAGTTGTAGAAAACAAGTAATTTTTATTACACCCCCCCCACCCCTCCTTTTTTTCCCCCCTCCTTTTTTTCCCCCCTCCAGCATTAGACTGCCGATGTGGTGGTATTTGTTAAAGTGACGGATTGCATCTGAGCCCACCTGACCATTCATGAATTTGGATTTTTTTTTTTTTTTTGCATCACACATACAACAAAATGACCTTTCCCTAACAAGACGTGAAGAGCGCTGAACAAATAGGGCCAACTATTAAAAGAAGAAAACACCAGGGCTGCACATATTTTCTATATTTGGTTTATTTCTCTGTCTCCGTCTCCCTGCAGCTGTTCCTGGCTCTGGGTCTGCTCATCTTGACTGCAGGCATTGCCACCCTGTCAGTTGGTTACTCCACTCCCCATAGAATCGAGTCGTTTGGAGAGGGGGACCTGTTTTTTGTGGACACCCAGGCCGTCAGCTTCAACAGGGGACTGCACCTCCGCACTGCTGCGGGGATCGGGCTCTCCTGCCTCGGATCGGCCCTGGCGGCGATGGGGGTTGTTGTTTTGATCCTCCCCAGGGCCAATTTGAAAGAGAGGCTTTTCCACAGACCAGGGGAAGGGGAACGGAGAGGAGAGGCTGGGTCAAAATGGAGGGGATTTAGGGATCCCAGGGATGTGGTCACTAAGCCTCCAGGTATAGAAGAGGGTAGGATACCCGTCACTCTGTCGAAAGTGGAAAATGTGAAGTCCACTTCTTAAAGCAGATCCCTGCTGAGCTAGAGGGTGTACAGGCTTTTGTTCTAGTCCTGGGGCCTCATTTACCTTGTCTTATTATTGGTGTTGAAGGAACCAAGTGTCATTTTTAGCATGCAAATTGTTCAAATGGAGGTTGTCTTGTGACCTGGATATCACAGTTAGACATCAAAGTCTGGATTTAAAATGGTAAAATCAATTCATTCCCATGGAATTGCCGCAATCAGAGGCGGCAAAATGAATACAAATGTCCTGTGTCGACTTTAACACGCAAATTTGCGGCAAAAACACAATATTGACCCATGAGGGAATGGGGAACCAGAGAGTCCAAAATAGAGAAAGTTATCGTAGCTTATTAGCTTATCTTGGAATGCGGCGCAGACATGTATGAGCTTGTTGGCTTGGAGAGCTTTATTTCCCCTGTTCAATGACTTTTTTGTTGTGCGCAATGTCGTACGTGAACAAAATCCCAGGGAGAGCCAACAGAACGGTAGAGAGAACATAGATAGAAGCTCAGCGAGACATTGAGGTCTACTTTCAACACCTATATGGTTTTAAAAGCACAACTTGATATGAATAGATCTTTTTAATAAATCCCAATTAAAATGTGTAAATGAGGTCCCAAGACTTAAGCCAGAGACCTCGTAGCTCTATTTTACACCTTGTAGTACAGGACCAGGATGTAGTTGTTGCCCATAGACGTGTGTTTGTGCGCACTAGTGTTTCGTTTCAATGCAGTGAGTCGTGTCCACCTCAACACTCAAAAGAGAGCAGAATCTCTAATGACTGATGACAGAAAATGATGTTTTTACCTCCCACTTTAGGGTTTGTCAATAAAAGAATTTAAATAGTGGTACCTGCAGCTTTCCAAATGGTTAGACAACGTGCTGCAATTGCATGCATCACATAAAATAACCTATGTTTCTATTCACATGCATGTATAGCCTACACACAAATTAGAGGAGGTTCAGAAAGCCGCTCACATGTTAAGGATGACAAAAAAAAAAAAGATATTATTGACAATTCTGTTTCCACCTTTTCACATATAGCTCCACTAGTGCTCAACCTGCTATATTCAACATGTGCAGTCACATGCAATCACACGCTCACACAAACACCCACACGCAAAATCTCCCCACTGTAATCTTGCTCTGTAATTGCCTGCGATGTGTCTCTAGGCAACAGTTGGGCTACAAGTGCTCCATTTTCAACGGCGAACAAAGACTCTTTTCTGATTGGCCCAGCGCTTGTCCTCTCTTTATTTTCACACCAATCAGAGTCTTTGTTTGCAGGCAGACACGGTGAGAGGCGAAGCGGTGAGGTCAGAGCAATTTGCACCAGCACCTTAGAGTTCGTTTGATTAGGTCCTCTGGTTTACTCAAAATAGCTTGAATAATGAGAGAGTACGAAGAAATTCAAAAAAAATATAAATAACAGAATGGAACGATCATGATGTTCTGATTGGTTGACTGCACTGATTCCACTGGATTATTATTGATGTTTCATTGTTCTGTTGTGTTATTGGTGACGATAATGGAATGAAATGAGGATCAATGTGTCACGAGTGCAAAAACAAATGGCCCAAATAAAATTGTGATCTGCATACCTCAACATTCATGCTCAATCGAATGGTTCTTTATATTCATTTCCCAAAAATGGTACACGTGTCATCAAAAATACATGTTGACTACATCAACTGAATAAACCTCAGCTCATAATAAGGTATACCGTATCTTACAACGTAGCATCTCGTGCACACAGCTACACGCTGACGTCTATCCCCTTTAACAGCCAAAAGCTCCTGCTTAAGTTAAAATAGACCACAGTAATCAGCAGTCAATCAAGTCTGTACCACGACTGCAGGTAAGTCCAACACTGCTCCTGAAACAAGGAAGTGATGAAGTAATTCATTACATACATTCCAGTGGAAAACGCTTTTCGAATAACTTACCATATAAAATACATTTGCAACCATACAAAAAGATCACAGCATAAATAACTTCCATAACCTTATCTACCTCCCCCCTCCATACTTGGTCTAATCTAATTACATCACCGATGAAGTCATCCAGTGTAATAAATACAGGAAGCGGTTGTGCTCCTCCCCCTTTTGTCTCTGGAACACATGGTGGGTATGGTAAGTATCAAAGGAACATGTTTTTACTGATGGATCAAAAGATCCATCTACAGACAGTAGTACAGGATCTGCTGTTGCAATTCCTAGGCACAAGTTTGAAATATTTAAACGCACTTCAAATTGTTTAGCTGTGTATACAGTTGAGTTGTATGCAATTTATTTTTTGGCCCAAGAGTGGTTTGAACAACACAGACCAGGCAAAGTCCTTATTTGCAGTAACTCCATGTCTGCACTCGTTAGTCTGAAGTCAGGTATGTCCAATACTCGACAAGATCTGCTATTAAAAACAATGTCAATTCACTCTAGAGCAATAGAGCGAGGCACTGAAGTTATATTTATATGGATACCGGCCCATGTAGGTATCAGAGGAAATGAAAAAGTGGACAAAGTGGACAAATTAGCCAAACAAGCGCTAAAGGAAAACAAAGTAGACATCTGTATCAAGTTATCCAAAGCAGAGGGAAAGAGCATCATCAGGAAAAATATCAACAAAGTATGGCAACAATATTGGGACCAGGAGACGAGGGGGAGACATCTACATTCAGTTCAGAGTAAAGTGAGTTAGATATAGGAGAGGAGACAGGAGAGAAGAAGTTACAATATCAAGATTAAGAATAGGGCACAGCAATCTACGCAGCACACTACACATGACAGGGAAACATCCAACCGGTCTCTGTGAGCACTGCCAGGCATCAGAAACTGTGCAACATGTTATCACCTCCTGTAGTAAACACAGCTCAGAAAAGGAGGGGCATGCTGGGAGAAATGCAAAGACTAGGGATGAGAGGAAGAGAGCTGAATGATGTACTAGAGTGGGGATCTAGTCATCTGGGAAGAAGGTGCTTTACAAACTTTTTGCGAGCAACGGGACTGATGGGGAAAGTTTAGTAGTTGGGAACATAGGAAGTGACTGAAACCCGGAAGATGGCAGTAATGCAACACAACGGATGCAAGCTGCCGTTAAACACCACAGAAGAAGAAGAAGTATCAAAGAAAGAAGGAAGCAAGATGGCTGAACAAACAAGTAACAAGCATGGTGAAATAAGTAAGAAACATGGCCGTGAAACATCTCACTCACTTTCTCACACTAAACTGTGACTTTTATGGCATAGTATACTATGACATTTTGTGACAAATTATACTAAGACTAAAACATATTTTACTATAAATGGTTTGAAGCATACTATAATATTACTATTTTTTTTTATGACTGTCATAGCATACTTTACTATGACTTTTAATGACGTACTATGACTATTTATAGCTTTTAATTACTTTTTTAATGACTTACTATATTATAACTCTTATTTCATAGTACACTTTCTGATACTGTTACTAAAAAATATTGACTTTTTTTGAGTTTTCACCACAATATCCTCTTGACATTCTTTCGACATGTTATATTTTAACTTGTTTACGGCTTTTAAAAAATATACTATACACTGACTTTTATCGACATATATTTCAATGACTTAAGGATTTTTTCAATATACTATATTTGACTTTTTTCAGACATACTATCATTTTTACTGCTGTTTTATTGATGTGATACACTTTCAATTTATTTGACATATCACACTATAACTTTTAATGGATTTTTTCAACATCCTATACTATGATTGTATTTGAAATACTACACTATTACATTTTTACTGTCTTTAAAAATATACTATACAATGACTTTTTTCCACATGCTATACTACGACTATTTATGACTTTTTTTCAACATGCTTGTTGCTTTTTTTGACAAAATATACCATGACTTTCTTTCAACATTTTAATGTTTTTTGTTATTTTATACTATGACTTTTTTAGTCATACGATGTATACTATGACTTTTTCGACAGGCCTTTTCAGCATAATGTATGAATATTTTGAAAATGCTATAACTCAACTTTTGACTTTTTTTCAACATCCTATACTACGACTTATTCATGACTTTTTAATGTTTTTTATTACATCACTGACTTTTTATACTTCATACTATACTATGATTTTTTTTTCAATTTTCATTTTCAAAATGATTTACTATGACTTTTAACATGACTTCATAATATATTTTTTTCATGCTATACTATGACCTTTTCGACATCACTAATTCTGACATTTTTCATTCAGACTTTTTATGACTTATTCGAACAAATTTCACGATGACTTTTTATGGCTTTTTCAACAGCCTATTTGTCATGACTTATTCCAAAGTGCTTTAACTATACTTTTTTAGTCAAACTATACTCTGACTTTTTTCAACATGCTACTATGACTTTTACATCACTTATTCGGACAAACTTCACTATGACTTTTTTATGACTTTTTCAACAAACTATGCTCTGACTTTTTGGTCACTTATTCTAACCTACTAGTCTATAACTTTTACATGACATTTTACTTGATGACTTTCATATGACAATGACATTTTTCAAGACTTACTATTGTGACAAGTTATCAACTCCACTAGCACTTTGTCTTTTGTATTGATGTCTCCTCTTTGTCTTGCAGGATCCGGGAAGTCAGCTTCATGGGCCAGACCTGGGCCCAGTGTCGTTCCTGATATGAAACCTAACCACCTTCCAACAAAATCCGTCTCTTCCCTTTCTGGTACGGCTGATGTTTTGTTTTGTTTCAGGCAAAGAATATAAAATCTTCAAACATCCACACATGCTCACATGACTGATTTTGGACTTGCACTTTTGTTCTGTTCTTCTTGGCTCCTCAGAGATCCCTCGTCGCTCCTCAGAGCAGAAATAGGAGCTTTAGGACGGCCGTCAATATGGCGAAGGAAAACAACTTCCGGTTCAAGCAAAGAGCGAAGAAATAACAACAGACTTGGGAAGTACCCTATGACTTTTCCATGACTTATTTCAACATGCTATATGACATTTTTCATGACTTTTTTGATTGATCAATTATTTGAACAAACGTCACAGTGACTTTTTATAATTTTTTCAACATGCTATTCTATGACAATTTCATGACTTTTCTTGACATACTATAATATGACTTTTATGATTGTTTTTTGTCAGCTATACTATGACTTTTTTATATACTATACTATGACTTTGTTCGACATGCTATACTATGACTTTTTTCAACATGCTATACTATGACTTTTTTTGATAAACTATACTATGACTTTTTTCGACATGCTATACTATGACTTTTTTCGACATACTATACCATGACTTTTTTCGACATGCTATACTATGACTTTTTTTGATAAACTATACTATGACTTTTTTCGACATGCTATTCTATGACATTTTTTTGACATGCTATTCTATGACATTTTTTCGACATGCTATACTATGACTTTTTCGACATGCTATACTATGACTTTTTTCGACATGCTATTCTATGACATTTTTTCGACATGCTATATTATGACTCTTTTGTGACTTCACAATGTCTTTTTAGGACTTTTTTCGACATGCTATTCTATGACATTTTTTTGACATGCTATTCTATGACATTTTTTTGACATGCTATTCTATGACATTTTTTCGACATGCTATACTATGACTTTTTCGACATGCTATACTATGACTTTTTTCGACATGCTATACTATGACTTTTTTCGACATGCTATACTATAACATTTTTCGACATGCTATACTATGACTTTTTTCGACACGCTATACTATGACTTTTTTCGACAAACTATACTATGACTTTTTTTGATATACTATACTATGACATTTTTCGACATGCTATACTATGACTTTTTTGATATACTATGACTTTTTTCGACATGCTATACTATGACTTTTTTTTGACAAACTATACTATGACTTTGTTTGACATGCTATACTATGACTTTTTTCGACATGCTATTCTATGACATTTTTTCAACATGCTATATTATGACTCTTTTGTGACTTCACAATGTCTTTTTAGGACTTTTTTCGACATGCTATTCTATGACATTTTTTTGACATGCTATTCTATGACATTTTTTCGACATGCTATACTATGACTTTTTCGACATGCTATACTATGACATTTTTCGACATGCTATACTATGACTTTTTTCGACATATTATACTATGACTTTTTTGATATACTATACTATGACTTTTTTCGACACGCTATACAATGACTTTGTTCGACATGCTATACTATAACATTTTTCGACATGCTATACTATGACATTTTTCGACATGCTATACTATGACTTTTTTCGACATGCTATACTATGACTTTTTTTGATATACTATACTATGACATTTTTTCGACGTGCTATATTATGACTCTTTCCTGACTTCACAATGTCTTTTTATGACTTTTTTCGACATGCTATTCTATGACATTTTTTTGACATGCTATTCTATGACATTTTTTCGACATGCTATATTATGACTCTTTTGTGACTTCACAATGTCTTTTTAGGACTTTTTTTGACATGCTATTCTATGACATTTTTTCGACATGCTATACTATGACATTTTTCGACATGCTATACTATGACTTTTTTTGATATACTATACTATGACATTTTTCGACATATTATACTATGACTTTTTTGATATACTATGACTTTTTTTTGACAAACTATACTATGACTTTGTTTGACATGCTATACTATGACTTTTTTTTGACATGCTATATTATGACTTTTTTCAACATACTATACTATGACATTTTTTCAACATGCTATATTATGACTCTTTCCTGACTTCACAATGTCTTTTTAGGACTTTTTTTGACATGCTATTTTATGACATTTTTTCGACATGCTATACTATGACATTTTTCGACATGCTATACTATGACTTTTTTTCGACATGCTATACTATGACTTTTTTGATATACTATACTATGACATTTTTCGACATATTATACTATGACTTTTTTGATATACTATGACTTTTTTCGACATGCTATACTATGACTTTTTTTGACAAACTATACTATGACTTTGTTTGACATGCTATACTATGACTTTTTTTTGACATGCTATTCTATGACATTTTTTCAAAATGCTATATTATGACTTTTTTCAACATACTATACTATGACATTTTTTCAACGTGCTATATTATGACTCTTTCCTGACTTCACAATGTCTTTTTATGACTTTTTTCGACATGCTATTCTATGACATTTTCTCGACATGCTATTCTATGACTTTTTTCAACATGCTATACTATGACTTTTTCAACATGCTATACTATGACTTTTTGGTCACTTATTCTAACCTACTAGTCTATAACTTTTACATGACATTTTACTTGATGACTTTCATATGACAATGACATTTTTCAAGACTTACTATTGTGACACGTTATCAACTCTACTAGCTGTCACTTTGTCTTTTGTATTGATGTCTCCTCTTTGTCTTGCAGGATGCGGGAAGTCAGCTTCATGGGCCAGACCTGGGCCCAGTGTCGTTCCTGATATGAAACCTAACCACCTTCCAACAACGTCCGTCTCTTCCCTTTCTGATACGGCTGATGTTTTGTTTTGTTTCAGGCCAAGAATATAAAATCTTCAAACATCCACACATGCTCACATGACTGATTTTGGACTTGCACTTTTGTTCTGTTCTTTGTTGTTTTGTGAATAAATTTGCTTATTTATGGATTCTCAACCGGTGTGATATCACATTTGGGTTGTAGCTCACAAGCCAGGCTTTGTCCCTCCCACCAGGGATGCATGGAAAGACGCAAGGAAACCAATGCGAGGAGAGAGGAGACAAGGAAATATGAGAAAAGGGATGTCCTTTCCTCTGAAGCCTCAAGTGAAGCGACGTCCGTTTCTGATGACGGCGGCCGCTGATCACAGCTGAATCAGCTGTCAGTCTGCTTTAACAGCTGGAGAGACTTTTGAGAAGTGTGTGTATTAATAATAGTAACTAATAATACGAATAACTAATGAAGACACACAGTTATCATCACTGTCAGAATAGAGGTGTTTTCTCTCTGTAGCCTGTTACCTCTTTAACAAACTGCATTGAGTATTTATACACAGTCTGTAGTATTTATACACAGTCTGTGGTATTTATACTGTGTTCTGTAGTATTTATACTGTGTTATATGTCCTTATAAGCGCAGGACCGATTTCTACCGGCAGAATGCGTTTGTCTTATTTATCACATATTTGCGCCTGTACGTTTTTAAAATGTGACGTCATTATTAAATCACCCAGAATATGATTATGGTTTCTCTTGAATTGTATAACTCATCAAACCCGACACTCAGGAATGATCAGCCTCACGTGACTGAATGGAAATGATAAAAGATGTAAAAAGTATTTTTTCTCTCCAGCTCTCACTGACTTTAATTGTATCCATAATAAAAGTTATTGAGGGAAATATCAGATCATGGAAAGATAAATCTTTCTAATAAATGAAAGTTGTTTGTGGTCCTTTTGTTGTTCAGACTTACAATGAACATATATTTTAACCAGATGGTGAATCAGAAAACTAATCAAATATAAAGTTTGAGTTTAATCTCTGATCTGTCTTCCATCTGGTATGAAACTCCAGTGATATTCTGAAAAATCTGATCAGTCCGATCAGCTGCAGCGTCCAATCACATAACATCTGAACAAGGAGGGGGCGTGTCGGCCGCTATAACACTTCCTGGAAGGCTGATCTCGTGCATCCTCGCTCATGGCTCCTCAGAGATCCCTCGTCGCTCCTCAGAGCAGAAATAGGAGCTTTAGGACGGCCGTCAATATGGCGAAGGAAAACAACTTCCGGGTCAAGCAAGGAGCGAAGAAATAACAACAGACTTGGGAAGTACCCTATGACTTTTCCATGACTTATTTCAACATGCTATATGACATTTTTCATGTTCAATTGTTTGAACAAACTTCACAGTGACTTTTTATAACTTTTTCAACATGCTATTCTATGACAATTTCATGACTTTTCTTGACATACTATAATGTGACTTTTATGATTGTTTTTTGTCAGCTATACTATGACTTTGTTCAACATACTATACGATGACTTTTTTGATATACTATACTATGACTTTTTTCAACATGCTATACTATGACTTTTTTCAACATGACTTTTTTTCAACATGCTATATTATGACTTTTTTCAAAATGCTATTCAATGACTTTTTTTCAAAATGCTATACTATGACTTTTTTCAACATGACTTTTTTTCAACATGCTATATTATGACTTTTTTCAAAATGCTATTCTATGACTTTTTTTTGACATGCTATATTATGACTTTTTTCAAAATGCTATTCTATGACTTTATTTCAACATGCTATTCTATGACTTTTTTTTCGACATGCTATATGACTTTTTTTCGACATGTTATATTATGACTTTTTTCGACATGCTATACTATGACTTTTTTTCGACATGTTATATTACGACTTTTTTCAACATGACTTTTTTTCAACATGCTATATTATGACTTTTTTCAAAATGCTATTCTATGACTTTTTCGACATGCTATACTATGACTTTTTTCAACATGACTTTTTTTCAACATGCTATATTATGACTTTTTTCAAAATGCTATTCTATGACTTTTTTTTGACATGCTATATTATGACTTTTTTCAAAATGCTATTCTATGACTTTATTTCAACATGCTATTCTATGACTTTTTTTTCGACATGCTATATGACTTTTTTTCGACATGTTATATTATGACTTTTTTCGACATGCTATACTATGACTTTTTTTCGACATGTTATATTACGACTTTTTTTCGACATGCTATATTATGATTTTTTTCAACATGCTATTCTATGACTTTTTTTTGACATGCTATATTATGACTTTTTTCGACATGCTATATTAGGACTTTTTTCAACATGCTATTCTATGACTTTTTTTCGACATGCTATACTATGACTTTTTTCAACATGCTATACTATGACTTTTTTTCGACAACCTATACTATGACTTTTTTTCGACAAGCTATACTATGACTTTTCGACAAGCTATACTATGACTTTTTTTGACATGCTATACTATGACTTTTTTCGACAAGCTATACTATGACTTTTTCGACATGCTATTCTATGACTTTTTTTTGACATGCTATATTATGACTTTTTTCAAAATGCTATTCTATGACTTTATTTCGACATGCTATATTATGATTTTTTTCAACATGCTATACTATGACTTTTTTTCGACAAGCTATACTATGACTTTTTTTCGACAAGCTATACTATGACTTTTTCGACAAGCTATACTATGACTTTTTTTGACAAGCTATACTATGACTTTTTTTCGACATGCTATACTATGACTTTTTTTCGACATGCTATACTATGACTTTTTTGACATGCTGTACTATGACTTTTTTCGACATGCTATACTATGACTTTTTTCAACATGCTATATTATGACTTTTTTCAACATGCTATTCTATGACCTTTTTCAACAAGCTATACTATGACTTTTTTCAACATGCTATACTATGACTTTTTTCAACATGCTATACTATGACTTTTTTCGACATGCTATACTATGACTTTTTTTCGACATGCTATACTATGACTTTTTTCAACATGCTATTCTATGACTTTTTTTTGACATGCTATATTATGACTTTTTTCAAAATGCTATTCTATGACTTTTTTTTGACATGCTATATTATGACTTTTTTCAAAATGCTATTCTATGACTTTATTTCAACATGCTATTCTATGACTTTTTTTTCGACATGCTATAATATGACTTTTTTTCGACATGTTATATTATGACTTTTTTCAACATGCTATTCTATGACTTTTTTTTGACATGCTATACTATGACTTTTTTCGACATGCTATATTAGGACTTTTTTCAACATGCTATTCTATGACTTTTTTTCGACATGCTATACTATGACTTTTTTCAACATGCTATACTATGACTTTTTTTCGACAAGCTATACTATGACTTTTTTTCGACAAGCTATACTATGACTTTTCGACAAGCTATACTATGACTTTTTTTGACATGCTATTCTATGACTTTTTTTGACATGCTTTACTATGACTTTGTTCAACATATTTGTGACTTTTTTCATCAATGTTGTAATATGACTTTTTTGACAATTGTATCGCTTATTCCAACATGATTTGCAATTACGTTTTTAGTCACACTGCAAAATGACATTTTACGATATATTTTTCGACATGCTATATGACAATTTCATGACTTTTCTTGACATATTATAAAATGACATGAATTTTTTCATCAGCTATACTGACTTTTTAAAAACTTGTTTTCAATATTATACACTATGCTTTTTTTCAACATACTATACTATGAATCTTTAATGACTTTTTTTGTAATGCTATACTGTGACCTTTTAATGACGTTTTATGACATACTTTTCCATGACTATTTTATGACTTTCAACAACATGCTATATTATGAGTCTTTTGTGACTTCACAATGACTATTTATGACTTTTTTCAACATACTATTCTATGACTTTTTATGGACTTTTTTTACTATGACTTAGTACAACTTTTTTTTACATAGAATACTATGACTATTCTGTTATTTTTTTATTGTACAATACAATGACTTTCAATGACATAAAATGTTAATGACTTTTTATATGATGATTTGATTCGACATAGATGTTTTTACGTTTTTAAACATTATACCATGAGTTTTTCGACATATTGTACTTCACTTCATTCAGACATGCTATTCTATAAAAAAATGTGATGTACTACAGTATAACTATTTTCGACATTTTTCCAACATATTTATAGTATGACTTTTTTGACAATCTTTATAAATACATTTTTACGGCTTCTTTTCATATAATATACAATGATTTTTTTTGACATACTAAATTATGACTTTAATTTGACATACTGAATTGTGACTTTCTACACACTATACCAAATAATTTTACAGCTTTTCTTTATATACTATACTATGACTTTTATATACTTTGATTTTAGGACTTTCTTAGACATACTATACTATGACTTTTTCAGAGATGCTATACCTTGTTATCTTCTTGACTTTTCAACTTACTACACTGTGACTTTGTTATGACTTTTTTCGACTCACTTTAATATTACTTTTTCATAATTTTATTCCACATGCAATAGAATTACTTTTTTATGTTTTTTTCAAATTACCATACTATGATTTTTTATGTATAATTAAATAATTTCGACCTACTAAACTAGGACTTTTAGCAATATATTATAGTATGAATTTGTATGGATTTTTTCAACATACTACACTATGAATTATTTTTCAGATACTACACTGTGACTTTTTTTTGACATACTATAATTTGACTTTTTTGTACATACCATGCTATGAGTTTTTTAACGGCTGTGTTTTCAAAATACTATACAATTCATTTTTTGACATATAATATTTAGACTTTTTATGGATTTTATAAACATACTAAACTATCAAATGTTTATAATGGATTTAAAAAAAAACATTATACAAAGTAACCAGATCAAGGTCTGTGTGCCGAAACGTTACTAAATTATCTCTGAATACAAGTGAAGAAGACAGTGTGCCGGAGTTTTTTCCTTTCTAAAACATTATACTATGAAAAAACAACACAATTACTTGTTTTCAAATTTTCTGACAGCAGGAATTCTCTGAGAGTGAATCCTGAACACAAATGAACTAGACCAGGTAGCCTCATATAGCAATTTGGGGGTGTTGATTATGCTAATCTCATGTAAAGAGATTAGCATAATCTCACATGTGTGCACCTGCTTATAAACAAGGTGGCTTTCATTAAGTTGGAACAAGACGTGTAGCTCACAATACATGTGTGCGGTATGAGCAGGCCTCAGGGAGATAACAAAAGGATGAGAAAAAGAGAAAGCACATCTAACAGTTGAAGACCCAGATATTTTTTCGTTAAAAACAAAACAAGAACATCAGACTAGTCAAGTGGCCGTGGATGTTGCAGACATGGATCCGCTGCATGTGCACTGTTTTCAAAAGTTTTGACCTCTTTTATTAATCAAAAACTATAATATCACAATCTATCCAGAAGAGAACATACCAAATGTTATGGGAATCCTCATAATCGATGGACATTTCACTACAAACGTGAACCAGCCGATGACGCAAGAGGAAAGGTCAGGGGATTGCCAAAGTCAGTAGGATTCATTGTCTTTACGAATGTCTGTACAAAATCCTGTGCCCACCCATTCAGTAGATATTGATATCATATTAATATATGTTGTTACATTCAACAATCATGAACTATCCCCATGACAACTGAGCAATTTCATCCGCTGATGAAAATTGAGATGCAAATAAAAGTTCCTGGAAAAAAAAAAATCTTGAACGTGGAGTTTGAGTTAAGATGTTTGTTCAATCTGCAGCATAACCTTTGTTCTTTCCTCAGTAAAAGTAACACAATTTATATTTTAATACCATGCAAGATAACATTTGTTCTTGGGACATGCTACAAAATTTTATTCTATAACTTTTTAATTATCAACGTATTTTGCCCTTGTTTTGCTACCGACAAATGACTACTGAGAGCAGAGCAGCTTTACTAAAAGAGTTTGTACTGTACATGTACAGTACAAAATGTATAATATGCCTGTGAGATCCTGTGTGTGAGGTGTAGCTGTGGGTACGTGTGTGTGTGTGTGTGTGTGTGTGTGTGTGTGTGTGTGTGTGTGTGAGAGAGTGTGTTTATGTGTGTGTTCGTGAGCTGTATTTATGTCTGAATGAGAACATCGTGTTACTTTGGGGAGATGAGTCGCAGCTGTGAGTGTGACTCATCTCATCTCGTCTCCCAAGTTGCTCACCAACAGGAGGGACACCTAACGTCCACTAATGGAGACAGCATGTACGTACACACACTAACTCTAGGTCACAACTTGTCCTCAGAATCATATTTGCATTGCATATGCTGTGTTTACTGGCCCTCTGATGTCCCTTAACCTTCTAATAGGCAGTATGCTAGTGGACCTGATACATAACAAGCTGATGATGAAATATTGCATTTTGTTTGTTTTCAAGCTCTGTAATGGAGGTTCCTGTGACCTTTGACGAACACAATTCTCTTGTTATGTAAATTATAATAATTAACTTCATTAATTGTTTAAAGACCACACTTAAATAACATCCTAAATATATATATATATATATATATATATATATATATATATATATATATATATATATATATGTATAAGAAATGCAGGATATGTTTGCCTGCATGATACTTGGAGTTTCTTTTTCTTTCCGCCTCTTTCTTTCTTTCATGCCTGCATTAGAACTAGCTTCAGTGCCATCGCAGGGACTATATTTTCCTGTCCGCGTTGTCAACATGCTCCTTGCACACTTTGAGCGCATGTTTGCACGGACGATTTGAGCCTGCTGGGTTTATTAGAAACTGTATGTAAGTGCATAATGAGATAGAAAAGTGGAAGCGGTGGCAGCGTTTCCTGTGAAGATGGAGGCTGATACGCTCCGCTGACTGCAAAGCTCGGAGTGTGAGTCACACTGTTGTGGGAGAGAAGCACACAGCCGAGGATTGGGCTGCTCGGCTGATTGGCAGACTCATCCATCCCAGTGCGTTTGTTTGTGTGTGTGTGTGTGTGTGTGTGTGTGTGTGTGTGTGTGTGTGTGTGTGTGTGTGTGTGTGTGTGTGTGTGCTGTATCTCTGTGTGCCTGCTGCACTGATATGATACTGTAACATCTCATCTGCTGTGGAAAACAGATAGGAAGCTGGAATGTTTCTCAGCCAGTGTGTGGGGTTGGAAACCTCTTTGGACAAAAACAGGTCTGTTGGCAGTCATCTGAAAAAATGAGACCATATTTTTAACACTTTTCTATTTAATCATTATTTGATTAAAAAGCTTGACTGAGATACAATATCTTTATCAAATCTGAGAAGAAAAAAAAATTCTGCAATATTAAATTAAAAAACATAAATGAACATCACATTATGAGCTACCAAAGCTTCTGTGTATTTGACTTCAGAATACCCTGATGAAGGTCATGGAGCCACAATGTGTTCCCAACAGATATTTAAAGAAAACAAAAGCTTAAACACTGCGTAAATAACAGCTGTGTTGGCTTAATTTGTTGTTTGGTGTTGCATTTTTCCTATTCCCACAGATGGCGATGCAGATGATATGACACCAGGACATATTTAGAGGAAAGCCTCAATGAAGGTGGATGCTAGAAAACAAATGTCAACAGGTAGAATCAAAAAGCTGCTATTTTGCACCAAACTATTTAATAAAATTATCAAACTACACAATAAAATTTAGTGACGACACAGCACATGTTGCGTTTCCAGTATGAGGTGTGCTTATCGTTGTCGACATGCTCATACATTTCTGACAAACAATTGTACATTGTGTACATATTTTGCTTACAGGGCTAAGAATATGTTTGCAGTCTTAAACAGAGATATATAACACAATTAATGAACTAGTTAAATCTAGGCAAAGCGTGATTATGAGCTAGCATGCTAATGTTAGCATGATAAGATATTCATAATGACCATACTAACTTTCGGCTCTTTTGCGAGTATGTTTTTCAAGTTGACTCTCCTAATTATTGAAATTATTTTGCTAATAATTGTTAATTATTAATAACTGTTTTTGTTTATTCTTGAAGTCACGTTAGGGATGGGTTTTTTTTCCGTACTCATGACAAGCTGTTTTGCATGGAATGATCAATCACAACTCTCCGTGCACACTTCTTTACACACGACTGCAGAAATCACACGTACAATTGTATTTTGGGAATTCCCTGTTGCCGTGCGACACGAACGAAGCGCAAAGTTAACTCCGGCAGATTCTTACAATCAGCAATCACATTGTCACAAGTCAATGAGGAGGTGTTTATCACCTCGTGCTGCTACTGCTGCTTCTGTTTACGCTGCCTGCTCCTACCTGCTACTCGCTGCTGTTACCCTGTTTGCTATCTCCACCCCCCCACCCCCCCACCCCCTCGCCTCCTCGCCCTCTGCTGGTTTCTTATTAGCATACTTACAATGACAACTGTTGCCTTGTGCATTTATGTGTCTCTGATATCTCAGTGATCTGTATCTACTCGTGTGTGTGTGTGTGTGTGTGTGTGTGTGTGTGTGTGTGT
Source organism: Cebidichthys violaceus (assembly GCF_023349555.1). Lineage (NCBI taxonomy): Eukaryota > Metazoa > Chordata > Actinopteri > Perciformes > Stichaeidae > Cebidichthys > Cebidichthys violaceus. The sequence goes on from NW_027176706.1 coordinate 919,539, forward strand.
GTGTGTGTGTGTGTGTGTGTGTGTGTGTAGCTCTTGGGGGATTTAATGTGCTTCCCTCAAAATCTTGTGCATTTTCAGGATTCATTTGGGAAACAGCCAAGGACCAGCCATCCATTTGTTGCAATTTAAAACCCGTTAACATTAAGGAACAAACACAAAAGAATAATGGAATTTCATTGAATTTGATAAATAAAGATTTAAAAAAAAAATGATTTTAAAAGCCATTTTCAGACGAATGTGACTATTGTGAAGAACATAGGAGCCGGACTGGGAATATGAGTCATTTGTCAGAGAAAAAAAATTGCCATGAGAGAAGAGAAGCATAGCAGTCTGACTATCACTCTCATTTGTCATTACATGCCTTCAGGCGGAAATTAGCATTTTCCTTTCAAAAAAGCTAAACATGCACATCGCTCCATTACAAGTGAAGCAACAGCAGGCAATCACATTGCCAATGAACTCATCAAAATTCTAGAAATGGTTAGGGGTTTGACCATGCTGATGTCTCACACATCACGACATGAAGAGAAGTTATTTTCCTCCGCAAGCACAACTCAATCTAAGCATTTGCAATGGCCAAACGCTTATCGGAGCGGCGCAATATACAGTCCATCACCATGAAATACTCAACAGGCGGCGTACTGCATGTGTGCAGGAAGTTGGCATAGTGATGTGGTGAAAGTCGTATCAGTTAGTGAACATTTATATCCAGTATCATTTTTTACTATATGAGTCCTTCCTGTTCTGCACTCAAACGCTTCATTTCAGCACAACGTGTGCTATTACAGGCCATATGTGAAGTTCTCTACATCCCACAACCAATCAACCTTTTGTTAGTCGATGTTAGAGGCTCCGAAGAAGGAACAAGATCCTGTGGGCAGACAGCCTGTTTCTTCAGCCAAACGTCTCATCAGCACATCCTCCCACAGCAAAAAGAAAGCCTGCTAAGATATTTATATATCTTCCAATCAGTGTGAAAGAGTGAAAGAGTGTAAAATGTCAACTCTAAATGACTTATTAAACCTGATCATTGAGTAAATTATCATTAAGGCTGATTCTCATTAGGAGACACATTTTAACTTAATTTAGAGTAAACTAATAGTTGTCAACCTGCGTTCTGTTACACACAGAGATGTGTGTTAAGGTTATTAAGACCTCATCGTCATTGTGGTTATTTTTAAGTGAAGTTGGAACATTTGTAAGGCAATTAAGTTAAATTAGATGAAAATGAATAAGACAATGTTTTAAATGTGAAATGTTGCAAATGTTTAATTAATTCAATTTGTAGCCATGCTAGTTTTGACAAACTCCAGACTTTTTCTCTAGCACCACCAAGGGGTTGACGTTCGTGGTTTTGAATGAAATATTGCAACAGCTATTTGCTGCCATGCCATCAAAATAAATTAGTATAACTATGATGATCCCCTGCCTTTTCATCGAACAACAGCATCATCTTAAAACTTTAACTGGTACAATACTTTGGTGTTGACATCCCCATCAGCATCAGCGCAAATTAACAAATGTTAGCATGCTAAGAGGCTAAACTAAGATGGTGAACATGAAACATTGAACATGCTAAACATCCAAACCAAACAACTCTTCCAAAATAAAAAAAACTAAGTTATTGATTTATCCATGGTGTCCGAAACGACACATAAGCATTTTGTTTGTCTGTTTTCAGATTTTATATCATTATGGATGAGGTTTGGGTGCAAAAACCACTTGGTTAAGGTTTGGGAAAAATCATGTTTTAGGTTAAAATTAAGTTTAAGGGACCTTCATCATGGTTACAATAATAACCCTTTGTTTGAATTTAGGTATCAACAATGGTCTCGACATTTTGCTTTTCTATCCATCCAATCCTGACCTCGAAAACTCACTCCTTTGCTCTTGATGGGTATAATAATTCCTATGGCCGCTGGAGGTCTTTGTCACTTTAACATTGTTTTGGGGCATTTGCTGAACTGACTAATGATGTCCTTTGAACGGTCTCCATTGCGGGCATGTTAACATGTGTAAATGAAAACGGTTGAAGACTCGTAGCCTGATGCAAAAATCCATTTAATGATTTTTTGACGTTTTAGCATGCAGTCTTCTTTAGGCCTTAGGATTTAGCTCAAAGCACCACTAAGCCAAAGTACAGTCTCACAGAGTGTGGACTCTTAAGACCTTTACAAACCAGACCTTTACAAAGAACCAACTGTTGCAAATTTACAAATTTGCAACAGTTTCAAAATTTAAAAAAAGCAGCATCAGTCTGAGGTAAATTGTTGTATAGCCTATAAGTTACTGTAAACTATACTAGTTGGATTTCCTTTTAGCAAACTGCTAAAAGGAAATCCAACCTTTAGTAAACAGTGTACTGTGTATGTCTATGGCTTTTATTGGGGAAGTTAACAACGGAAGGAGTGGATTTGGTATGGGCAACCTTTGTCATAGTTGAAAGACGTAATAAAGTTTGCCTTCGACCTTCCGTGTTAAGTGTATACATTTCAAATATGTCGGTTCTACCTAACTCGATTAGTTGGTTGGCTCCGAAAAATCAACCTTGTTCCAATAAAATTATGGAGCTTTTTTTGCGACGTAAACATTTGTGTTTTACGTCAAAGTACTAATGACAAAAACAACTGTTCAACAAAAAAATTGACGTTCAAGTTAATTGCACGAAGAAGAAAAAAAACGCCCCCGGTGAGTAAAGTAATCTCAACTGTTTAAAATGTTGAAAGAACATGATAAGTGTTTTCCAGTTTCACTGATTAGTGTTTTTGTAATTACTCACTCGTGTTATTTTTAGATGTTTGCTTGTTACTGCCTGCCAACAACAAACCTGTGAACAATCTGTGCATGAATGAATGGCTTACATTTGTACCAGGTGTTTACCATTGCACTTGTATTGTACAAGCCATCATACACTCACAATACACAAGACAGTAAGGACAAAGTTAAGGGGACTGACAATTAAAAATTCAAAGATTTCAGATGAAAGATTATAATTTACTGCAGTGATATTAATATACCGACTGTGATTGAAGCAACAACTCACTGCTTCTCTGGTGGTCGTCAAAAGTCATTGATTGAAAAGCAGGAACTCACGAACTGAGTGGAGGGGAAGTTGATGGGAGGTACAAAAAAAAAGTAAATTAAAACGCTTTGTCACAAAATAAGTCTAGGAATACATTAAACATTAGATATTGATGATATATAACAATGTCAGATGATCTGAGGTGGACTTTAATTTCAATTTTAATGACTTCATTTTAATAACTTTTTTTTTTTTTTTAATCTCCTGTACTGTGTTGATCTATCTTGGTTAAGTATTTATGAGAGGAAGGTGATAATAAGGTCGCTAAATTCAAGGCTGCAGGAATGCGAAGAAGGACGTTAATAAGGCGATATTGGTTGTTAGTAGCATTTTGGATGATTATTGCGTCTTAAGAAAAATGCGTGGTGCAATAAGTGGAGATCTCCAGTAAATGTCGAGTTCTGTTACGCTAAACCAATTCCCTGTCTTTTTTTATTAATAACATAATCTCGATAAGCAGTATTTGCGCAAACACTAATTTTCCGGCTGCGAATGTAAATGTATGTGATATTAAAGTAGGTAGTATGTAAGATTGCTCCACTTAGTGTGACAACAGACGGCAGCTCTGTCATCCCTGATAAGAATGATGAATGTAAAATAAGTATTTTTGTGTTCATTGGGGTTGACAGTGTTTCTCTCTTTTCTACAGTACATTTAAAGATTATCTCTCTTTTCACAATGTCAATTTAAAGTCAACTGACAGGAGAGCCCAAACACGGCACTCACCTAATCAAAAGTTTGCATTGTGTAAAAGTTATTTTTCCCTCTCTCCTTTGTCTGAAACCCATCAGGAGATTTGGCACAGTCAAACACCTCTGCATATTTGCAGTCACCATTGGTTTGTTGAGCATTAAAAATGTTAATTGGAATTTTTAAAAAGGAAAGAAAGTATCGCATTACCATCCCACCTCCTCCAGTCACAGGCTGTCAAAATGCAATATTCCAAATTAGATTGTATTTGGATAATCTTTTGAACTGTAATAGGTTTCCAGCCAGCAGGCATATTACTATTGGCACATCATTATTAAACAAAAGTGACACAGAACCATCACTTTGCAGGCGGCGCCAGATAAACGTTCGACACCGTGCAAATAATATTAGTTCTGCTTCCAGAGTCACTGGCTTATCTCTGGGATGCTATATTGGGTTCATATCCCTGTCGGCTGGCGAGGGCCTTCTGACGGAAGTGTCTAAATTTATGAGTAGCCCATATGTGTGAGGTGCATGTATGAATGGGCTGCTGTGTGTGTGTACTATGTAACGTGTGTGTCGCATATTAACGCTTTTATATGTATATGCTGTGTTTGTATGTGTGCATATGTGTGTGTGTGTGTGTGTGTGTGTGTGTGTGTGTGGGCGGGTGGGTAGATGAGTGCGTGCTTGCCTGTGGGTGTGTGTGCAAAACTGGATGCATTCATATGTAAATAGGCAGTGTATGCGCGCCTGTATATGCAGACGCGACCCATATCATGGCATAATGAGATCCGCCACTGTTGGTTACCCTCAGACAGTGGTAATTACGGCTGCAGTGAAAACGACTGATGCTGAAGGCAGGATGGACACTCACACACGCTAACATATTCAACCACACACAGGCCTCGGTCCCACTGACAGCCTGCTGCAGGCAAAATGACGACCTGTCCATTTTGGCACCGGGATGGGAATAGGATACCGCTAACTGGATATAATAAATTAGTACTGCATCCGCTTTTCTAATCAGCTTTACGAAAACCTTCATACCTGTTATGATATTCAACAGCAGAAAGATACTCGACATTCACAGTTATGTCAAGTGAATACAAAAATGATAAAGAACCTTAATATAAGACAGCATGAAGTAAAGCTACCAATAAAAAAAAACAAGAAAAGCTTTTCTTTATTCAGCCATATCATTTTACTCACTCATGTTGATGCTGCTTCCAGGAATGCCAAATTGAACATCAAGTCTCCTAACAGTTAAATGGACCAAATTATTTTTATTTATTTTTTCTCAGATGAAGAGAAAAGCCTGTTTTGTAAAACAATGTGTGATGGTAATACCCCATAAAGACCAAATTCAACCAACAAGAAGCCTCATATATCCTACTTCTCTGTGGCATAGAGATCCAAAAACAACAAACTAAAATTGTCTTAAAAGCACTATCGGTGACATGTTCCTACATAAGCACTATTGTTTATTTTGAGCATATTCGACTAAATTAAAAATAGCGAATTAGTCTGGAACCTCTCAGTTCAATCTCTATCTTTAAGGGGGGGGGGGGGGGGGGGGGGGTGAACAATGGCGTAGACCAAAACGCTTCTGGACCCAAATGGATAAACCTACAACCAATTACAGCAATGAAACATGTACTGTAGAGCTGAGCGGCCAGCGGCCCAGCACGGTCTCATCCCGACTCGTCACATACTGATGCTTTCGTCCGGACTCTTGGCCAGCGCGTCCAGTCACGCTCCGGTACAGTTGCTGTAAATACGTGGTTAATGTTGCGAATTCAAAAACGTCGGCGGTGGGCTTAAAATAAGTACATAAAGTAAGTGCATTGTAAACAACGTAACATAAGCGCGGAAAGCACATCATTTCAACTCAACCCGGACATGAACGCTAAAGGGAGCGTCGCTATCAGACGCCAAGGGGCATGACGAGGCGTCCGTATTTGACACCCTGGGAATGACGGGCTGAGGTCCGCCCACAGCACAGTACCAGCCAATCAGAGCATATTAGAGCGGGACTCTCTAACAACTATTGCCTGTGCCATGGTAAAGTGTGATTGAAAGTAAACAGGACGATAGCGTCTAGACGCAATACAGCAGCGATCGTTGCAGAAAAACACCAGCCGGAGATCTGCACTCTCCTGGGTGCATCTTTTGTAAACGCAGTTTACATTCAAATGAAGATATGCTTGATTAAAAAATAATCTAGACTCGATGTAAAATGGGATGGATTACACAAGTACAGTAAATTTCATGTTGTTTGTTTTTTAATACTGAAATGAATGGAAGCCAAAGGCTGCCTTGGAAGTACAAATATATTTGAAAAAAACAGTCAAAAGGTTTATGATTTGAAGGAAATGGTTGAAAACATGAAAAAAAAAAAAAAAAAGGAACGCTCCTTTAAGCAACCCACACTCAAAGTGTTTGCATCCAGGCCTGTAGTGTTCCATTCATGACATTCATCATGTCGGTAATTGTCCTTGTCCTAGTGTTTCTCCATGTATGGAAAGACCAGGCCGCTCTCTGATGCTGCTGACAGGCTCTTCTACCTGATAGGCTCTACATCCTGTTTGCACACTGACAATCGCATCAGCCCAGTTCTGATTTATTTTCTTGCTACTCGCCTTGAACCTTTAAACCACAATTTCGCTCTCTTTACATCTCTCCATCTCTAAGTACAAGTGTTGCCTCCCAATGGCTAATGGATTGCAACGCAGCACAGTGTGCCTTTTAGTGCATGTTTCAATGCCACATATATGCGACATACTGGGAAAACATAAAAGGATGAATTATACTTATATGACAATATTCTATGGGTTCAACGCATTGACCATCAATATGCAGCACTCAGAAGGCAGGCACTTGTACGTTTCCATTTTCAGCAGCTTTTTTACTTGTATATATACGTCTTAGGATGTGGCGTAAAAGTGTTTACAGCTTCAAACCACTCATAGAACATGTTTTGAACATGTCAAATCATCGTAGCTAATGTACATGGCAATGAAAACAACAACCTAAAGTTCTTCTTAAAAAGCAGCCTCTTCCTTTTGTCTATGAAGTTGTTGTTTTTATGGTCTCTTGCTTTGGACAGAATCAAAATAAAAAAAAAACAAGTTTTGGATAACTTGGAGGTGATTCAGAAGAATTTCAACGCCTACCTCGCTCTTTTTTGGAGCAGGCAGTGAGGTGAACTAGGAGGGTAGTCTGTGGTGTGATGCCAAAACAAAAATACAATCAAGAGTGTGAAACCTCCACAGACAGCCCACAGATGTCGTGCCGCTTTTTTTTTTTACACCCAACCAAGATCAAAGTGAGTTGAACCAACAGCCAATCACATAAAAGCTGACTATTTT